>NC_143561.1:118372500-118530833 GCF_054136105.1 Typopeltis vanoorti | reverse complement strand
AAGTTCTTTCAGTTTTTTTATTTGCTTTTCTGTTTCTTCTACAGTTTCTTTTTGAAGAACAGTTTCATGTTTTTGCATTTTGTCTTGTATCTGTTCAGTTGTTATACTAGGTTCATTATTGGTAATTTCAACTGATGTTTTTCCATCTATATTTCACTGGGGAATTGGGTCCTGCAGATCTGAAATTTTGGGGCTAATTTCTAGGTGATTTGGCTGCACCATTCATGACATTACCATGTGTAGTTTGTTTATAAGCACTGTCTTTACTAAACTGAATTGGAAGATCCAGGACTCTTCATTATGCTTCTTTAATATACAGGTAATCCTCGTATAATGCGGAGGTTAGGTTCCATAGAAATGCTGCATTATATATATCGCGATATGCAAGATTCAGATCATGTAGAAAAAGTAGGTTTACGTTCCAAAATCTTTTTTTGTTTAATTATATAAATAACAATGACATATCCACCAAAAATATATTTTTATTTAATTCAGGTAATTCATGTAAGTTAAGAAAACATATAAACTATGAAACAAGTACATAGTATAAGCTTATAAAATTACGAATTGTACATAAACTTCATTCTACATAATGCATAAATGTTTTAGGCATTACATAGAATGCCTAAAATTTTAGGCAGAATTATACAAATAATGCCCATCATTGTCTTCAAAACGAACATTTCATAGATGTTCATTTATTTATGAGTGACCAGATGTCATCATCACTTGAAATATGTTGGGCATTATTTGTATAATTCTCATTGCCTACTTCGGCTGGTTTACTTATCAAGAAGTCTGTAATAAGACCTTGCTTACCACTATGCAGCAATTTTTTATTAAGTTCATAATACGGAGCTAAACAAATATCCAATTGTCTTGTGAATTTTCCGGAGCGCTCCATTGAGGGATCATTATCCATAAAGTAACTTCCTAACTATCTTGCCAACTCCAATCCTTCTGACGATTTCTTTAAACTAAATTCCTTAACGGATTCATTCCCAATCAGAATCTTCGGCAGATCTTTCCCCGCCATTTGGTTCAACGTCATCTATTATTTGTACCAGTTCCTCCTCATTTTAAATCTCTTTCCCCATCAATTAATTCACTAATTTTGTTTTCGACCATATCGAAAAGCCCTCTAAGTGGCCATTACTACGAGTATAAAAATATATATATTTTTTTTTTTACATAAAAAAGCATTATATATTGTATGTAACTCACCAGAAAATAAATTGCTCAGCTTGAGATTAATACACTTTTGATTTTTAATGCACTTTCCTGGCAGAAAACAACTTTCAACAAAAAACACTTTCTACAGTAAACAATTGACGTGCATGCGTGCTAAAGAGTAATTCCCCTAATATAAATTTGCTACTTATAAACTACATGAGCGATATGAGTAGACGCAAATTTATCGAAGATAAAATTTTATTTTTAAGTCATATAGTAAAAAATATATGAAAAGATAAAGAGTTACTATAACGTGTTATATCGAAACAGCATTGTATAAATACCACGTTGAACAAAGGTTACTACAATTTGTGGACCGCATTATATTGAAACTGTGTTGCATAAGTTCTGCGTTATAAGAGAATTACAGTGTTCTGGCTCTATCAGTTAGGGATCTTCCACTCTTTCAGTTAAAGCCTAATAGAGTAGGTGTTAACACAGTGTTCAGAACTTTTGCATTTCTGACAGGGTTTGAGAGACATTGATTAGCAATTTTGTCTGCTCTCCATGCAATTGAAACATTCAGATTTGGGACAGTTACCACCCAAGTGATCATATGAACCACAACACAGGCACTGCCTTTGTACTCCAGGATAGTTTACCATAACTCGGATTGAACTGATGTTGAGAAAATTTGGTGTGGGCATCTTCATATCCATTGTGAAGGTGACATCACCAGAAAACCAGTTTGGATCTTCTGATAAACCTTTTCGTATGTTACTAATCTTACCTCATTTTGAGAATGTCTGTATAAGAATTTCCTTACTGTTCTATATATATATATTCCATTGGAAATCTTTCGATTTTTATTGAATAGACAACAGAATTAGTAGAAATGGTATGGCAGGTTAATGAATTTATATGGAATAAGAAAGAAATTAGTGAAAACACTAAATTAACTGTATACAAGATGGTGTTCAAACCAATTTTAACTTATGGATATGAGAGCTAGGTTAGAAATAAAACACTTGATTCAAGATGGAGACCTCTGCTATGAGAGTTCTGAGAAAGATTAGAGGAGTGAAGAGATGGCATCAATGAAAATATCATATTAAAAATTAGGATATTAGGAAATAACAGTTTTTCTAATATTAGACTTTTTATTATTTTTGGTTTTATTTATTTATTTATTTTTTATTAATTTTGGTTACTACTGCATAAGTGCTCAGGAATAGGGATATAACTGTCCCAAAAGTGCTCTTGCAAGCCTGATCATAGAGATCTAATGGTCAAGTTTGTATAGATGACATTACAATCTGGTTGGAAAGGGAATCTGTATACTATGTTGTGGTATTCAAATATTTCTTTACATGTATGAATTTTATTTTGGTGGGTTTCAGAAGGTTAGTCAGTTTGCAACTAGTAGTAAAATCTAATTTTTAGTCTCTATTTTTTATTTATTAAAAAAAAAATTATATCTGATCCACACATGAAAGGCCACAAGAGCTATAGCATATTAGTGCCATTTGTGGGAACAAGGAATAGAAGGAGGAATCTGTTCACATTTAACTTGAACAGCTGAGGGTTGTAATTGTTGGGGAAGGCAGAGTGGGGAAGACTGTTCCAAAGAACAGAAGCAGATTGAATGATAGAGGAGACAGTGAAGTTGGTTAGGTGAGTTTCAAGATAGGCTGTAAAAGGATGATAGTTAGCAGGTTCTTGTTTTAATGATTTTGGAGGAGAGTGGAGGTATAATAGTGGCCAATTCAGCAGAGAACTATCCATGAAAGTATCTGTAGAAGAGGAGAGAGGAATTGAAGTGGGTATGTAAGAGAGGGATCATTAATTAGCCAGACTGCCTCTACTGGGTACAATCAAGCAATCTTAGCTATGAAACGGTGGAAGTATCTATAGAAGGGGAGAGAGGGATCATTAATTAGCCAGACTGCCTCTACTGGGTACAATCAAGTAATTTTTGGTGCACCACTTCAAATATGGGAGCAATATTCTGGCCTGGTTGGCCGAGTGGTTAGCGTATCTGCTCTCCAGCCAAAAGGCTGCAGGTTCGAATCCCGCCATGGGCATGGATGTTGGTGATTGTCTGTGAAAGTACTAGTGGTAATAGTCGTATATGGTAGATGATGAAGGTTGGTGGAGTAGTGAGACGAAGAGTTGTAGAGTAGATGCCCTCCCTCGATGAGTCTTTGGACTCCCTGGAGGTATGATGTAATAATAATTCCATGGCTGGGCAGATTTGGGCTTTGTATAGAGTTAGCAGCTGCGGAGGTATGAAGTGTTTTGTGTGAAAAAGTACACAAAGTTTTTTCGTGGCTGCAGAACCTATAGTTGAAATGCGGTTGTGCCAGGAAAGATTGGAAGTGTAGGTCAGTCCTAGAAGAGAAATCTGATCGTTTTTGGATAACTCAGGATTACTGAAGGTAAGAGGGAGGGATGCGAGCTCTTTCTTGTGAGAGATCAGACAGAACTGAGTTTTGATGAGATCGAAGTTTACAAGATTGTACTTGCTCCATTGGGATATGAATAAGAAATTAGAGCTCAGGTCAGTGGTTGTGGTGGATCTTGAGGATTCTAATACTTGAGCACTACAAGGTTTGTCGAATGAAAGGAGGAATGGAGTGTATTGTCATTCCATTCCTCCTTTCATTCGAGGAGGAGGAATGGAGTGTAGTGTCATTGGCAAAGCTATGGATAGGGCGTGAAGTCTGAAAGAGCAGTTCATTTATATACAAGAGGAAGAGAGTGGGTGAAAGAACAGAACCCTGGGATAGTCCTGCATTGTTGGGGAAATCTGAGGAGAGTAAATAAACTGTCCACCATGACATGTAGTGAGCAACCAGTGAGAAAGTTGGCAATCCAGTTACAGAGCAGGGAAAGTAGACCACAGGATGGCAGTTTGGTGAGTAGACACCTGTGCCAAACCCAATCAAATGCCTTTGAAATCTCAAGGGCAACCATGTTAGTTTCTCCATATTTCTCCATGACCTGAGTCCAGAGTGGATGGTGGAAGCAAGAAGATCAACTGTAGATTGTGAGTGGCAGAATTCATACTGCCGGTCACTGATTAGTTGGTATGTATCTAGGTGGCTCAAAAGTTGTTGATGACCCCTCTCCATAATTTTAGAGAGAACAGAAGTGAAAGCAATTGGATGGTAGTTTGTTAGTTGACTTTTATTACCTTTCTTTGGAATGGCTGGATGTGGACCTGTTTTCATGTTGTTGAGTAGATGCTAGTCGAATAGGGTAGATTGAAGAGGGATACATGATAGGTGTCAATTCTGGGACACAATTTTTTAACACAACAGGTGGGATACCATGAGATGCCTTTGTGTTCAAGTTATGAAGGATTCTTTAAATTTCTTTTTGTCGGAAGACCATGGAAGACATGAAGCAAGCCATTTTTGGTAGAGTGGAGGGAACTTTGCCGAGGTCATCACTGCAGGAACTGGAAAAGAAAAGTGATGCCAATAACCTGGGTGGGCAGAAGTTGCAGAATGTATAATGGAGGCGAGTTTGCAGCATTTGGCATTTTCAAAGTCTGACTTGGAATTGGTGATGATTCTTTTGCAACTGTTGCGAGCTGTAGTATAGGCAGAGTGGACAGCTGTAGTTTTGGTCTTGAACCATTCATGGTAAGCTGAGGTTTTTTTCATTTACAGCAGTGGCACACTTTTTTTGAGAACCAAGGCTTGGATGGTGACTGAGAATTTGGAGTGGAATAAGAGATGAAACTTTCATTCCTGTGAAGATAATCTCTGATATTCGATCTGAGCAGGTGTTTGGATCAGAAGAACTGAAGCAGTAGTCAGACTATGGGAAGGAGGAATAGAAGTCATAGAGTTCTCCCTAGTTAGTACCCTTGTAGTATTAATGGACATGAGACTGTGAACTGTTGGATGAAGGTTGTTCTGTAGCAAAATAGACTTGTATGAGGTTGTGGTCTGAGTTACCAAGAGGAGAACTGACAACCATAATATACCTGGAAGGGGGAGCTTGTTAGGAAGAGATCAAGTTGAAAGTTTATTTTTCACTTGGTTAGACTATAATAAATTTAGTTTAATTCTTTATCCAAGTGTGAGCAAACAAAGTTTGCGCCTGAAAATATCTTCAGGACTAGAGTAAGGTACAACACCGGGCAACTCGTAGCAAAGGTGGACCAAGCTCCTATAGGTAAAGATGACCTTGCCATTGCTTCTGCCTGGTATCTCCACTTCAGGGCCTGGCTCTCACTGAAGAGACCTCAATAAAGGTCGAAACTAGTCTGGGTAGTGGCCTTCCCTTAATGCATAACATTATACATATCCACAAGGAGATGTGTTTTGCAGTATGGGAGATATTGAGATAGGAGTGATGTTAGCTTGGTCCACCTTTGCTACGAGTTGCCCGGTGTTGTACTACCTTACCCCAGTCCTGAAGATATTTTCACGCGCAAACTTTGTTTGCTCACACTTGGATAAAGGATTAAACTAAATTTATTATTGAAGAGATCAAGTGTGTTGGCAAATTGGCAGGAGTTGGCAGGTATTCTGGTAGGAAGATTGATGATCTGAGATAGGCCATTGCTGATGGCAAACACCTCAGCATCTCTGTCTGCTTGGTCAGTGAAACTGGAGAAGGAAAGCCAATATGAGTTGTGGACATTGAAGTCCCCCAAGAAGGATAACCCCACTACTGGGATATTTCGACTGCAGAAATTGAGTTTGAGAGAGAGAGATAGAATTGAAGAGGTAACAGTGGTTGATGGAGTTTGGAGGGCGATAGAGGGAGCATATGAAACAGGCAGGTTGATTTGGTAGAGAAATTTTAAGCCAAATCTGATGAAACAGTCGGGATTCAAGGATATGCAATCTCTGGCATGGTATATTGGTTCTGATGAATGCAGAAGTGCCACCCTTGTAGCAGAAAGAGCTGTCTAATGGGTAGTTTAGGAGTTGAAATGGACAGTGGCTGTTGAGGTTCTGATAAGAATAATAATTCTCATTTAGATGACTGTAGGTGGTGGTACAAATCATTTATATTTGTACCACCTATATATATATTCACCTATTTTCTGAATATATATATTCTGAAAATAGGGTAGTTTCACTACTTTAAGTGAAGGAAAATTTTCTTTGCTTGGTAGGGGTAACACATTCACATCGGCAAGAGTTTTGTATGTTTATTGTACCCACAGAACTTCTCATTACTGTTTATGTGCCATTGTGCAGTAGGGCTCACTGATACAAAGTTTATACAGCACGTTAGTTGCAACTTTTTTGGTAGAATTTTATTTAAAGTTAGCATTTGTAATCTGTCTTAACAACGTCAAAAATTTCAAATGCAATCAAACAAATACTTATTTCAATTATTACAATTTTTTAAACAATTATTTTTTTAGATACTGTGTTTGGCAGTACAACAAAAGGTTCTGCTCGAGTCTATGCATCATAGTTTTTCTGTGGGAGGGGCCATGTGTTTCATTAACTAGTGCCGTTTTTTTATCTCAGTTGTCTCTAACTGCAAATGTCTCTGTAACCTTATTTAGTGGTACAATAAAACTACTTGTTTTTCTTGCATCTGCAGTATAGTGGCTGTTGCAAAGGACGTTCACTATATAGGGACAGCTGCTTCCAGTCTTTGGACAGTATACATGTAAGGAGTAATAATTTATCTATTTTCCTAACTAAAAATGAATTCTACATTCTATAAGAAGAATGCATCTGATGAAAGCCAACAAACTAGAAACATGGGAAATCCACGTGTTCTAGAGATGAGTTTCCTGAACAGCTGTCAAAAAGAAAAAAAAAACTACATCTGATGAAGTTCGAATTTTCAAAGATGTAGTGAATAATTCAGATGATGATTTCAATCAGGTATTGTATTTACAGAGCAATTCCTTATCTGATGAGGAAGATATTTCACAAAGTAAGGTTTCTGAATTTTCAGTTTCAAAACAATTAAAATATCATTTTAGCCTTTATTCAATTTAGTCTGTGAGCTTAAAGAAGGAGATCTTCTAAAAGAAGTGCGAACAATTGTCCAATGCCTTGGTGATGCCAACATTGGTGTACAGAGCTGTTGCATTTTAGAGATATTGGACTGTAATTTTGAGATAGAGTTCAGTTCGATATATACTATGAAAAAGATCATTGGTGATTTTGATCATAAATTTTGATGCAGCTAATAGGAGGTTTTAGTAATTTTGCTATGGATTTTGATAGAGGTGATACAATGTCGTCATTGTATGAAATTATTGGACATATAGGATAAACTTCGATTTTCACTTGAAAAAAAATATGTGGAGAGGGAGATAGTCAGGGATATAGTTTTTCCCATTTGTTTTATCTATTTTGTTTTGATTTTTTAATTCATGTAATACATTATTGATCTGTTTCATGAAATTGGGAGTGGGATCATTGGGTATTTTCTGATGTGTGTGTGTGTTTTGGTTATTCAAGATTTCTTTGATTTTATTATAACAATAACTTCATTTATGATAATCACCATGTTACCGTTATCAGCTTTAGTGATCATAATATTCAGATTTCTTTTTAAGTATGTTAGGGCTTTCTATAGATTAGCAGAGAGGTTAGAGTGTATATTTATTTTACTATTAATAAAGTTATTTATTTTATTGGAGTCCATTTCCAGTTTTGACTGGTGTTCAATGATGATATCTTTATGTGGGGTATATTCTTGGGGATATACATTAAAATTAAGGACTTTGTTTAATGTAATTTCATCTAAAGTAGGGCTTACATTGTCTAAAAACGTGTACGATGTTCTTCATGAGAATAGGAAAGGAAGGGGGGGGGGAATTTTGTTGATGATAGCAGGGGAATTATGAACATATTGAAGATGAAAGGGGGGGGGGTAATTAATAGCAACTGTTTTGAGGAAGAATGGGTGTGAGGTGGAGGTTAATGGAAGAGATATTTAGCTGAATGGTGCTGCATGATGCATAATGTGGAAAGTGATGATAATGAAATGTATAGGTAAACTGGTTTAATGAAAAAAAAAAACAAAAAAAAACAGCAATTATTATCGGTGACTTTAATTATGGTAATATGAAATGCAATGAACAGATGGCATAGAGCAGTGGGTTTTAACCTTTTTAGTGATCGGCACTCCCTTGAATCTAAGAATAAGTTCTCGCACCCCCTTGAAAAATGTGTTTCTATTTCTTTATTTATGAAATTACATCTATTGCAAGATAATTTATTTATTGAAAAATAAACACATACATTTACATATACATACAAAACAATATCTCAATTTTTAATGGCTATGTTGTTGTTTATTCATAATAATACTTTTGAAGCAAGGCTCCTTTTTTGAAAGAGCCACGTGTAAGTCACCACTTGCATTTAAGCGATTTTTGGCTTTTGTTTTTATGTGCAAAAGTGATGAAAATCCCATTTCACACAGATAGGTGATGGCAAATGGTAAAAGTGTCTGCAATGCTGCTTTTGTTAGCTGTGGATAAGGTTCTAACTGTGTACACCAGAATTGTTCTAAGTCCAGTTTTTCAAATTCCATTTGAATATGTGCGTTGGCTTGTATTTCAATAAGATTGTCTTTTGTTAAATAGCTGTCGTCCATCGAATCTGGGTCAAAATTTAGAAACTTCTCTCGCACCCCTGGAAATGCTTTCTCAAGGGTGCACACACACCCACGTTAAGAACCACTGGCATAGAGGAATAAGGAAAATGAGTTTCTTGAGTAACAATTATCATAGGTAATTACAATGTGCCTTCTGTTACATACTATAACAGAGGGCACATGAGATCTGAGAATGATGTGCAGTTAGCAAGAGGGATCATCAGGTGATCAACAGGATGATCAGCCTTATAAAAATTCTACGAGAAAAGGATATACTGGAACTGTAACAGGGCCAGTGATTACAATGAGCTCAGGAGATTAGGAAATCCACAGCAATTCATTTTGCCATTATGTTACTGCCCAGCCGATAACTTTTTAAGGACTATATTTTACACAGCATACCACAAGCTATTGTGGTATGTGGTGCCTGTGACATGTTCACATCCTGGCAGTTAGAAATGTGGTAGGTGAGAGAGAGTGTTTGCTTAAAATGTAGAAAATGGAGATACCCTGTAGGTATAAGATGGAATGAATAGTTAAGCAGATAGGAGACAAATCTTGCTTGGAAACTGATCAAGAGTTATTTATTTATTTATTTTTATATCAGAAGATATAAATAAGCTTTTTATTTAAGCACATTACTTTACTATTTTTGGTTACAGGTGATTTGTGATGATTATTATTATTATCATTGTAAGGGCACCTCAATGGAGTCTGAAGACTTATCATAGGAGACCCAAACTATTCACATTATCTACTGTACCTCTCTTTGAACCCATTAACAGAGAAAGCACTCACAACTCTCCAAGCAAAAAATCTAATCTTCATACCCCTACTAACCACACCTTTATTCAACTCCCAGAGATGACCTCTTGTTCTGGAACTTCTAGCCAGGTGCAGAAACATTTCCCCTGCAACAATCCTATAAATCTTTTAAACAACTTAAATGTTTCTATCATATCCCCTCTTTTCCTCACATCAGCAAACTTCTGCAATCTACACACCCTCAATCTATCCTCAAAGGGAACATTCCACACCACTCACTATCTTGGTTGCTCACCTCTGAATCTTCTCCACTGCTTCCCCATCCCCAAGAAACCCAGGACCTGAGCACAGTAATCCAGATGTGGACATATCAGGCCTTATAAAAAGGAATAACAACTTCCTTATCTCTAGTTGATATTGTATTCTTCAATAGCCAAGTAATTCTGTGGGTTACTTTAGCAATATATCCTCTAAACTTTAACTCTCTGTCTACCACCAAATCTAAATCTCTAGCTTCATCTATTTTGTGGAGTTCAGTTTCATAATGTTGCATACATAACTTGTATATTTATCCCAAAATGCATAACACTTATTTATATAAATCAAGTGGATATTAGATCCAGCATTATTTCCTCATTTGTTCTAATTTGTGTAACAGAGTTCCATGTAGTATTCTGTCAAATGCCTTTGCAAAATGCAGCAGAATCATTGTATAGTCATTTTCTTTATCCAGCTCAGCTGTTACTCTATTATAAAAAAGTTAGTAAATTACTAAACCATGACCAACCATTCACAAACCATGTTACTCCTCATACAGTAACATATTTTTATCCACCCATTCTTGAATTCTCTTTCTGACCAATTTTTCTGGTACTTTTATCATAATGCCTAAGATACTGATTTGTCTATAATTTGCTATTGCAGTCTTACAACCTCCCTTATGTAAGGGAATTATTTTACACTCCATTGGAACTCTACCAGAGCCAAAACTTAAAATAAAGAGTCTAATCTACACAGATCATTACACTATTTGTAGATAGGTTGGACTTGTTGAATTTGTACTTTATCATAATATTTTAGTATATTTTGTCAGTGTTCTTTGTGCAGTGTTTGAACAATGAAAGCCACAGCAATTCACATTGCCATTATGTTAGTGCCCAGCTCATAACTTTTTAAGGACTATATTTTACACAGCATACCATGAAATTTTGTGGTATGTGGTGCCTGTGACATGTTCACATCCTGGTGGTTAGAAATGTGGTAGGTGAGAGAGAGATGTCTGCTTAAAATGTAGAAAATGGCAAGAGCTTGGCAATATGAAAATTAGAATAACAGACCTCAAAAGTGTAACGTCATAAAGGAGTCAGTGCTAACTGAGAGAGAAGAGCAGTGTGATCGAGGGTGAGAAAGACAAGCATCATGTAAATAAGGATATAAAATTGGAGAGTGTAGGAGGTTTGGAAGATGGCGTTGGTGTTGATTTTAATTGAGAGGGTGAATGTCGAGTGAGAGATATAGAAGTAATGACAGAATAAGTTGAATGTATTATGAATGAGTTAAAAAGCATGAAAAAAGAGATGAGAAGATAAAAAAGAATGGATGCAAAGCAAAGGAGAGTAGTGGTAATAGAGAGAGAGATGAAAATGACAGAAGGGGAGAGAATAGGAGAATCAGAGGGAATGCTAGATAGCGAGGAAGGCTAGATAGTGCAGTGCAAGGAATGGAGAGATGACAGGAAACAGCTAAGTGAGAGAGAAAGGATATAAAGTGTTAGAGGAGAGAGAGAGAGAGAGAGAGATGTAGGTGAGCAAGGAAGGAACAGAGTAGTAAGAGGTGTGACAAATGAAGATTTGATGATAGGTGGAGGATCAGTGCAAAACAGAATACCAGAGGAGCATTTTCCTAGACAAACGATAGATAGTGTGACTATGACAATTAAGCAAGGTGAAGAGTGGATGAGATGATTGTAATGGTGGGTCAAAATGACTTGAGAGGCAGTGTGAATCAGTTGGCAAGAGATCTGAGGCTCATGCTTGAGGTTGAATGGCAAAGACTGAGAGTGGGAAGATAGTGAATATGTTACAGAGGTATGACAATGCAGAGCCAAGGAGAAGAGCATCAATAATGAATGGCATGTTAGCAAAATGATTGAAACAGGCTTGGATTGTGGATGCCTGGAGTGCATTTGAGGAAAGAGAAGAACTGTATGTGAGAGAGATGACCTGTATTTGAATGAGGAAGGACATAACTAAGATTACATATCTCAATCAATTTTACAATTATAATTTGTGGAATATTTTAATCGATCCAGGGGAAGTGCCCCGTTTCTCCCCCCCTGTAGATGCCCATGACCATGTGATTGCATTTTATCGATGTATGAAAGTTTTGAGAGGGCATAGCGCATCAGCGCTTATCTTAATTGGTCCAATGCAATTAACTGCAGGATAACTTTGAATACTTCTGCATAGAGTGGGGGAACAATCTGTTTTAGGATTTATTAGAAAACAACAATGAAGGAAAATGCTATACTTGAAATACTCAAAGATGAAAATATGTGAACCATCATTTATAAGACATATGAGAACAGGAAAAAATAAGTATAAGTAGAAACACTTTCATTAATGGAAAAGAATAATTAATAATTATCATTTGTGATATGTGTGTCCTATAAGTTGCTGGTTAGAGCGAACAGCACGATCCTATAAATTCTAAACATGAATAAGTAAATTTATGATGACAATTAAAAAAAAAACTTTGTGAAGAGAGAGAGAGTATTGCAGGAAGAAATAAGGTTTGATGGAGCAGCAAATCATCTCGTAAAATTTGTTGCACATGTTAAGTACATTTCTCTGGTTTGTGTGTATTTCGCTCCGTTTTCTAAGAATTTTATTTTATTTACTAAGACTCAGTATACATAACATCCGATCATTATCAAAATTATCCACACTTTCGGGAATCCTAAATTCATTAGTTTTTTTTTTTTTTTTTTTTTTTAGTATCAGCAGTTCTTCTGTCTTATCAATCTAACATATACTGGTATTTTGTTGTAGATCAACAACGTCTTATAATACACAGAATATTCGTTTTTATTCAGGAATAGATATTTTTTTACTGTCTGTTGTTTCCGAAGACTAGAATAAAAATGCCTCTATATATCATTAAAAAACTTTGCAACCTCAACAGATGCTTAACCGTGTGGAAAGGCTTATGTGTTTGTCACACATGTTGAATTGGATTTTAACAGTATTTACAGATTGATAGGAAAATAACTATTTATTAACATAAAAGCTAATATTTCGCTGGTATTATATCCAGCATCTTCAGCGCACACAAATAAAGTTTGTTACAAATGCAAGCCAACACCAATCTGGTGTAACATAAGTAATTTTAAAGTTAATAAATACAAGTTAAAAACAAACAGTAGTCTAAAGTTTTGAAAAAAATAGTACTCCAAATAGTAGTCTTTGAAAGTTGAAAAATAGTAGTCCAAAGTTTTGAAAAAAATAAAATAAAAATAAAAATAAATAAATATTAATTTGGTCTTAGGATGACTGTCTCCCAAATCTTTGGTACATTTATATAGCCATACTTGTTAAGGTTTGGAGTATGTTTTAAGGCTTCTGTTGATTCCAGGAACAACCTCTCTGACTTGTAGAAGCTTCTGTGCAGTACTTTTGTTTTTATCAAATTGATCCTGTGTGCAGGGGTATCCAAAGCATGATCTGCCAGACCTGACTTGAACACAAAAAATATATCCAGCACTTTTGCTATGGCAAGTTGAACACATAAAATATATCCAGCACTTTCGCTATGGCAAGTCAGGTCTGGCAGACCATGCATTGGATACCCCGGGACACAGGATCACTAGGAAAAATACAAAAGTACTGCACAGAAGCTTCTACAAGAGAGGTTGTAGAAGAATCAACAGAAGTCTTAAAACATATTCCAAACCTTAACAAGTATGGATGTATAAATCTACCAAAGATTTTGGAGACAGTCATCCTAAGACCAAATTAATATTTATTTATTTTTATTTTATTTTTTCAAAACTTTGGACTACTATTTTTCAAAACTTTCAAAGACTACTATTTGGAGTACTATTTTTTCAAAACTTTAGACCATTGGTTTTTTTTTATTTTTTTTTTTAACTTAGATGGTGCCTTATTAGGACTTTAGTCTTGTGTTGCAAGCTGCAATTACTTATACTAGCCCCACTGTTACACCAAATCGTGGTTGTCTCACATTTGTAACAATCTTTTTTTGTGTGCTCTGAAGATGCTGGATATAATACCAGCAAAATATTAGCTTTTAAGTTAATAAATAGTCATTTTCTTATCAATCTGTGTTCATATCAATACCGTTAAAATCCAATTCAACATCAACAGATGCTATACTGCACAAGCAAAAGAAAAAACAATTAGCATTTTTCTCCTAACATCCACTTTCAAATTTTCAGTTCCAGAAAACATGAGTAACAAATGTTTGTAATACAGCCATTGATTACACAAAGTGCTCAACTCATGACAAGTGACAATGTTCAATTGGATTGGTTGACACAATAACCAATCACAGACACTAGGTGCTGAGTGAGCTCAAAATTTTAGTTCAGACCAAGCTTCTCAGTGGTTTAAAAATATTATAAAGCTAAGAATTTGACTCGCTGCCCCCTGTTTACATCTTGTCGAATGGCTCAAAGGTGTATGCATTTGGAAAGCACACCCGGGCTGTTAACGCGAATGTGACGCAATGTTTATGCGGTGAAAAGTGCCTTCTTCATGAAGCACTAATGCTTTATTACCCTCCTGAAGAGGATAATGAAGCATTAATATAGTATATTGTGTTCAATATTAGGTTGATATTTTGTGGATGAGCACCGCACATCTAGCACACCCGGAATATTCGCCCCTGATGAGTAGGATTGGTAAAAGACCAAGAAATGAATTGTTATGTTTATTTTCAAATGACAGGAGTATAAGAAATAAAGTAGATGAAATTATTGTATTGATTGAGTATATGCATCCAAAAATAGCTGGAATAAGTGAAACATGGTTGGATGAGAATAACATCCTATCAGGAAGAAATGGAGGGATTTCAGGTTTTTCACAAAAATAGGAAAGGCAAGAAGGGAGGGGAAAGTGCTGCTGATTACAGCAGGGAATTATGTTGGCACAAGGTTTAGATACAAGGAGAAAAAAGGGAAACTGGTTTTAAAACAGTATGGTGTGAAGTGGAAGTGGACAGAATGAGATATTTAGTAGGGAGTTGCCTGGCCTGTAGGCCAGGAAATGTGGAAAGTATAGACAACTTGGCTTAGTGAGCAAGCAATGGGTGATTATTATGGGTGATTTCAACTATGCCAATATTGATCAGAAAGAAGAGATAGTATCATGGAATAAAGAGAATGAATTTCTCAACTTTTTAAGGGACAACAATCATAGGCAGTATGTAATGGGGGACACAAGAGGGTTAAGAGTCTCAAATCTGGTTATATCATCACAGGATGTGATTGTAAATGGAATGTCTAATCTTTTCCCCAGTTTGTGAGAGTGACCTTGAAGTGATCATCTGGGTTGCAGCCAGTCACATGAGAACTTCTATAAAGAAGGGATACATGGAACTACAGGGCTGGCAATTATGGAAATCTTAGGAGATAACTGGGAACTATAGCGTGAGCAGTTGAGTGGGAGAAATACAGATGCTGTGTGAGCACTTATTAAGAGGTATTTAACATCAGCAATGCCTGAGTACATTCCAAAGGTGAAAAGATTAAATAAGGTAGGAATAAAATGGATGAATGAAGAGATTAAGCATGAAATTGTGAAGAAGAAATAACTGTAGAGACAACACAAGATGAATGTTGGTAATGATCAGTTGCTTGAAGAGTACAAAGAGCAGGCCAGGAAGGTTAACTCCGTTGGTAAAGGCAGCAAAAGTGAAGTATGGGAAGAGGTTAGCCAATCAAGCTAAGAAAAATCCTAGTGAGTTCTTTTGATATGTGACAAGGAAAAATGACTACAAGAGAAGGAGAATGATGCTAGTTGGTGATACTGGCAGACTGGTAACCAATGAAGAGGATATTGTTGAATTATTTGATGATCAGTTTATCAGTGTATTTCATCCTCATTATGGCAACATTAGGAGAAGCTTGAGTGTAGAGGGTATGGCAGAGGAGGAAATGATTGTGAATGAGCAGGAGTTATATCAGGAAATAAGTAAACTCCTTTGGCACAACTATTTAACAATGACTCTTGCAACAGGGAGAGTCCTAAAAGAATGGAAGGTGAGAAAAATTGTTCCACTTCACAAAGAGTGGGGGATAAAAATAAGGTTACAAATGATATGCTAATCTGTATGTCTGAGGTTATTGTTAAGGTATTAGAGAAGTCAGTGAGAACTAGGATTCAAAAGTGGGTTGATAATAGCAGTATTCTTTATGATGGTGAGCATGGGGAGGTCATGTTTCAGTAACCTGCTTATGTATTATAACAAAGTGACAAATTCACTTGATAAAGATGATGCATATATGGTACAGTGGTGTATATAGATTTTTCAAAGGGCTTTGACAGACTATCACATGACAAGCCAGTCATGTGGTAGTCTTAAACAGATGGAATGAGATAACAGACTAGTAAGTTAAATAGCTGATTAGCTGTCACACAGGTGTCAGCAAGCTGTATATGGAGGAGTGGTATCCCAAAAGAAAAAGTCACTAGAAGAGTACCTCAGGAATCTGTTTTGGGACCATTACTGTTTATCTTGTATGTCAATGACACTGGGTTGGCTTAACTGGAGATGTGCAGCTGTTTTCTGATGATGCAAAGTTGAGAAGGGCTATGAGAAGGAGAGTAGACTACATTGTGGCCTTGCAGGAAGATATGGATAGACTATGTGAATAGGCAAATAAGTAGAGATATCAGTTTAATTTTACAACCTGCAAAGTCTTGAAATTTGGTGGCCAAGGTTGGGATGCAGAATATACAATTAATGGAGAAATTTTGAAGGAGGTGGAGGAGATGAGAGATCTGGGAGTGATGGTGGTAGAGACTTGAAATTTAGGGATAATTGCTAAAATTGTAAGAACATCCCAACAGATTATGACATAACGAGGAGGACATTAATATGTAGAAACATAAAACTTATGGTTCCCCTGTATAAGGATTATCAGGCAACACAAAGACTACTGTGCAGCAGATTTTGTCACCTGATTTTCAAGGGGATGTCCTGGTGAAAGTCTGGAGAAGGTCTACTATGTTAGTGTCAGTTCTATATAATGTCAGATATGAGGAGAGAATGAGGAATGCAACTTACAGAGCCTTGTGAATAGAAGATGAAGAGGGGATATGACTGAGACATAAGTTGGTAAGGGATTGTTACATTAATGTGGAGAAGATATTTCATAGAATAGGAGGGGGCAAGGGTAGAACCAGAGACCATTCATTCTAATCAGAAGTTCTCCCAAATTTAGGCAAGGTTATGTAGCAGCTAGACAAGAAAGATGTTCCAAAATGGAGTTATGTTAGGATTTCACAAATCATAATTTGGTATGTAGTAGATTTCAATTCACCTGATGACGCATTCTAAGATCTCACATGAATTATAAAAGCAAAAATAATATACAATAAACTATAGTTAATATATTATATTTGCAACACTAAAGGTAGCCTGTAAAAAAAAAAAAATCAGAATATATTAAGTCAATGTATATTATAAATGAATTTGGTCCAATATAAAATATACAGTTATAGTCCTATAACTGTACTATCATATAAAAATACTATAAAAACCTCCATTAGACACTTTCCCAACTAATAAATTAGTCCAAAATCAGTCTCCAAATTAACATTTTTGGAAATTTTACAATATTTTAGAAAAACTAGAAATTTAAATTATGTATTACTGAAAAAGCACAGAAGAAATTATTAGAAAAGTGCTTACCCTTCCAGCTATATGAATGTTTTTCATGTTCACCAGGCTTCTCTGAATTTCAAAAAGTTTAACATAATTTGTCTGCAAAGGGAAAAAAATGAAGTTCTCTATTACATGAAAATTATTATAATACTAAATAATGCATACATGTCTCTGTGGGGGAGTGGTTTATTAATACCCTGAAGTGCCATTGAATTAGGGATAGGAGACGTTATGCAAATTCTGTACCGCAACTCCCACATTTCAACACATGCATGGCCGAAACCGTGGTTATACTTAGCTGTAAGCATTGGCTTTCCCAAATGTTCATCGTGAGAAGCGTAATGGGAAAGGTGAGGGATTTAGATGCATTTGACAGAGAGCAGATCATAAGTGCCCGACAGACGGGTCACTCGATCTCCAAAATTGTCGATTAACTTGGATTTTTTCATACGATACTTTCAAGAGTGTTCCGGGAATATGAAAATTCCAGCAAAAAAACAAGAACTCAGACAAACTACAAAGGACAACCAACCTTAAATGATTGTGGGCTTTGACATCTGACTTGCATTGTATGGACTGACAGAGACCAGACATTATCTCAAATGACCTCCCACCTGAACAACAGATCCAGCCAGAAAGTCAATGCAAGGTCGTGCAATGTTCATCTCACCATCTTGACTTTGGGAGCCACCAAACTACGAGAGTTCCACTTCTAACAGCATGACACTGGGCTTAACACTTGCTTGGGCTAAAGAACATCGAAACTGGATGATTGAAAATTGGCAACGTGTAACCTGGAGTAACGAATCTTGATTTAAACTTCATAGTGCCGATGGGAGACTGTAGATATGGTGCCAACCGTATGAAGCCATGGACTCTGCATGTCAGGTAGGAACTGTACAAGCTGGTGGTGGCTCAGTGATGGTTTAGGGTGTCTTCAGTTGGGCAGATTTGGTACCTTTGGTACATGTACCAATGATTCTCAATGCATCCCAGTACTTGGAACTCATAGCCGACCACTTACACCCATTTATGTCCATCATGCATCCCAATAGAGATGCGTCTACCAGCAAGACAACTGTTCATCTTACAGGTCCAGGCAGGCAGGCTACCACTTGGTTCCAGAAGCATTCATTGACTTTTGAAATAATGAAGTGGCCACCTAGAAGCCCTGATTTAAATCCCATCAAAAATCTCTGGGATACTGTCAAGCAGTGTTCGGGTCTGTGTCCCATCACCACCAAACTTGAGCAATTGTGGACAGCTCTGAAGGATGCATTGGTTGCCATACCTGTGAAACCTTTTCGCAAGCTTGTGGAGTCCTTGCTTCGTTGTGTGGTGGCCATTATCAGGGCCAGAGGGGGATCCAACATGTTACTAGGTAGCTCTCCCTAATTCAATGGCACTTCAATGTATATGCATCAACTGCAAGTCCTGTTGGCCAAGTAGACAACATCACCACTTTCCAACCAAAAGGTTGTGGATCTGAATCACAGCAGATATACACAATGTGATCTTTAGGCGATAAAGAATTTTTGTTACCTGATGTGAACCACAATCTTGCTTACTGGAGACCTGAAGTGGCTTAACAAAATAGTATGTTTAGTCTCCAGAGCAGAGAAACTGGATAATTTAATTATTATTTCATTCCTGATGCCAAAAGGCACAACAGGTTTACAACTTTCAGCAGATGAGATTCACATTAAAAAAAGCAAACTGTTTTTCAAAGACAGACTTCAAATCCCATGTGTTGGGAGGAACAAACATTATTAAGTATTCTTTAGGCAGAGAAAGTTAAGTTGGTCAGTGTTTGCAAGGCAGAATTTTTCTCCATACAACTGTAGTTTTTATTTATCATTATTATTATTATTATTTTTTTTTTTTTTTTTTGCTCTGAGCAAAACTGTTCAACTGGCACCATACGTTATGAAGTGGAAACTTAACAGTGGACAGATGGCAAACCATCCTATCCAGTTAAGATCAGGTTCACAGGTTCAGTGTTAATCTCCTGTCATTCTGTTCAAGAATTACAAAGCTTGAAAATACTGATGATGAATATTGGAACAGACTAACTTATGAAAATTAAGAAATGCAATTAAAAGGAAAAGTAGGCTATGGACACATCTGCTATTTGCTAATTCAAAGTGGATTATGCTTGTATGAAGTGATCATTTTGTTGTGGCTAGTCACATGCAGACTTTTGCGAGGAAAGGATATATGTGAAATTATAAGGCTGGTGATTATGACAAGCTTAGGAGACAACTTTGAGCTATAACTCCTCGTTCAGTGTTATTGAGCGGTAAGGAAATAAATGCTGCATGGGAACTTACAAATTAACAAATTAACAGCATCAATGTATGAATGTATCCCAAAGGCCAAAAGACTAAATAAGGTAGGTGTAAAATGGATGAATGTGGAGCTTAAGCATGAAATCTGGAAAAAGAACGTACTTTGGAGGAAGTACAAGATGAATAATGGTAATCAGTCACACGAAGAATATAAAGAACAAGCCAGGAGAGTAACTCAGTTAGTAAGGAAAACAAAAGTAGAGTATGAGCAGAAATTGACAAATCTGGCTAAGAAAAACCCTAAAGTTTTTTTTAGATATGTGGCAAGTAGAAAGAAGAATGATCATGAAAAGATGAAGTTAAGGGATGAAAGTGGTAGAATGGTAACTGCTGCAGAAGACATTGTTGAGGTATTCAGTGATCAATTTATAAGGGTGTTTCATTCTGATCAGGGTGGAATCACGAGGAACTTATTGTAGAAGACATAGGAGAGGATAGCTTAATTGTGAGTGAACAGGAGGTATTTGAGGATATAAATAACCTTGATATTAATAAGGCGATAGGATTTGATGACATATCACCACGCATCTTAAGGGAATGTTCAAGGGAACCGGCAGTAGCATTGGCATGCCTGTTTAATAAGAGTTGCAACAGCACAGGTTCCAAGGGAGTGGAAGGAGGGTAAAATTGTTCCGCTGCATAAAGGTGGTGATAATTATACAGAAATTGGTCGCTTGGTGTCGCACTTATTAGATCGTCGGCTTGTCGAGAGCTCCTGAAAAGATTGGTAGTATTTTGTGTTAACATTGGCAATTTTACTAGAATTTTAAGTAGTATTGTTTGCTTTTTGTTTCTTGGTGTGTCTGTGCAATTTTTGTGTGTTTTCTGTTATTTTAATTATTATTTTTAAGATAAGATAGTGTACATATGGCACCGATAAAGAAAAAAATGACGGCCAGGTCGCCATGTTTGTTTAAGAGTTTTGATGTAAACGAATTTATGCAATGTGCTGTCTGTGAGATGTATGCTTTGCGAAGAGTGGTGGGAGTCTGGATAGAGGGTGATAGTGGAATTAATATGTGCAGAAAGTGTAAGGAGAATGAGGATCTCAAGCGTGTTTCGGGTGGCGAGAGTGATATCATTAACGATAGTCAGAATGGCGGTGTGATAGAGAATTGCATGGTAGTGCCAGATAGGTGTGAGAGCGTCGTTGAAAGTGTAAATGAAGGTATAAATACAGAATGAATGGATGAATTGATTGATAATGAAAATGGTGAGATAAATGCGAGTAGTGAAATTGCACTTTTGAACGGAGCGATACACAGAGCTAAAAGGCAACTGGAGCGTATGGAAAAATGTGTGCTGAACGTACCAACAAATAACCGGCGAAAGTCTGTGACGACAAATAATAGAATGTTCGTAAACGTCAATAAAATGAAGGAGCGAGTGCTGTATGGGGATTCGCTATTCAGAGGTGTGATAGTTGAGAGTTTGACGAAGTCGTACCAACCAGGTGCAAACATAAAGGACGTCAGCGAATCTATTCGAGTGCAAAAACAGAGGGTGAAAGGGATGATAATTGTGGCAGGAACAAATGATTTGAAAGAGGACAAAATGGAAATGATAGAGGATGTGAGGGAATTACTTGAGGTAGCAAAAGAGAAGAGTGAAAGAGTTAGGATGGTGAGTATCTTACCGCGGTATGACAGTGAAGTGTTTAGAAGGAGGGCCATAATTGCCAATGACTTTATGTGTGGGTTATGCATGGAGAGTGGTGTGGAATTTGTGGATGTGTGGAATGAGTTCGATGGGCGAAAGGACTTATATAAGACGGATGGGTTACATTTGAATGGAGTTGGTGTACGGAGGCTTGAAAAAGTGTTGATGAATGATGTGGAAGTGGATGTACAGACTCAGTGAAACTAGATTTATTAAGAGGGGGGGGGGAGTAGATATGCAGACTTTAGGGAGGCAGTTGAGTGTATGAATGAGTATATTATGCCCGAGCGAGTACGAAGGACAACAAATCAGAATGGGATAGTTAGTATAAGGCATCAAAGCAAGGATGGGACAAATGGGCTTCTGCAATTCATGTACACTAATGCCAGGAGTATTAGGAACAAGAAGGAAGAGTTTTTCGCCTTGGTTGGCACTTCCAGGCCACAGGTTGTTGGTATTAGTGAAACATGGCTGACAGAAGATGATAAAGCTAGTGGGATTGAATGCGACGGGTATAGTGTGTTCAGGAGTGACAGGGTGAATAAAAAGGGGGGAGGAGTGTTATTGATGATAGCTGATGAGTTGCAGCCAAGGAGTATAGAAGTTGAACTGCAGGATAGAGAAAAGAGCACATTTGAGGCTGTTTGGTGTGAGATAGAATCTAGCAGAACAAAATATACAATTGGGTGCTGTTATAGACCAGGTGATGGAATAGATGGTGGGGATAGTATGCATAGGCAAATAGAAGAAATGAGTGGAAGGAGGGTAATTATTATGGGTGATTTCAATTATGGTAACATTGACTGGAAAGAGGAGAGGGCACATGGGAGGAAGAAATTGGATTTTATGCAGTTATTAAGGGACAACTATCTGCAGCAGCATGTAGTGGAAAATACCAGGGGGCAGAGAGTGCTTGACCTAGTAACTGCAACTGAGAATGTGGCTGTAACGAACATGACCATGTTGCCACCAAATGGTGAGAGTGACCATAAGGTCATGACTTGGGAGGTGGCTAAAGGAGTGGAATTTATAATTAAGACAGGGTACATGTGGAATTACCGGGCTGGTAAGTATGACAAGCTTAGGTGTGTGCTTGGCTCAGTGCCATGGCATGTAAAACTGCAAGGGCTGGATGTTGATAGTGCATGGGAGGTGGTTAAGAAGTTTTTGCAGGAGGCAATGGTTGACTGTATACCAAGAGTTCGAATAATAAATCAAGTAGGGGTTAAATGGACGAATAACACTATTAAGATTGAGCTGCAAAAAAAGAAACAATTGTGGAGGGAATTTAAGGAGAAAGGTGACCAGCAGGTGCAGGAACAGTATAAAGCTCAGGCCAGGATGGTAACAACGGTGGTAAGAAAAGCAAAAGCAGATTACGAAAGAAAATTGGCCATGCAGGCTAAAGAGAATCCCAAACAGTTTTTTCAATATGTTGTAAGTAAAAGGAAAATTGCTCATGGTAGAATGATTTTAAAAAATGTTGAGGGTAGGGAGGTAACCTAATCAGTCGATATAGTGGAATTATTGATCGAGCACTTTGCAAGAGTATATCATCCAGGTAGTGAATTTGCAGGAATGGAAGAACCAACAGCTTATACTGAATTGTGATGAATGAAGTAGAGGTAACTAGTCTATTACAGAACCTCAATGTCAATACATCTGTGGGATTGGATGGTATACCAGCTCGTGTCTTACGTGAAGCGGCTAAAGAATTGTCAGTGCCCTTGACCATTTTGTTTAATTTGCGTCTCAGGTCTGGGTCAGTCCCAAGGGGGTGGAAGGAGGGGAAAATAGTTCCGCTGCATAAAGGTGGTTCCAAGGCTGCTGTTGAAAATTACTGGCCAATCAGCATAACAGGAATCATTATCAAGGTCTTGGAGAAAATAGTCAAGAGGAAAATACAAGATTGGATAGAAGAAAATGGGATACTGTATCGGGGACAGCATGGTTTTGTGAAGGGTAGGTCATGCCTCAGTAACTTGCTCACGTATTATAACACAGTGATAAGGGTAATGGGTTTACAGTGATTCCACTGGACCTTGCTAAGGCCTTTGACAGGATACCACATGGAATTCTAATCAGTAAATTACAGCATATGGGGATGGATATAGGGTTGGTGAAATGGATAGGAGAGTGGTTGACGGAGAGATATTAGAGAGTGGTTTATTCAGGAGTAGTCCACAAGACGGCCTGTGACCAGTGGTGTGCCACAAGGATCTGTTCTTGGACCACTGCTGTTTAATTTGTTCATTAATGATATAGGAAAGGATCTGAGAGGAACAATTCATTTGTTTGCGGATGATGCAAATTTGGGTAGGGCAATAGTGAATGCAGATGACGTCAAAATTTTGCAAGATGATTTGGATAGATTGGAGGTCTGGGCTAAGGAGAATGGATGTCAATTTAACGTGGCAAAATGTAAGGTTAGACATTTTGGGGTGAAAAGATTAGCAGCAGTTTACTACATTGGTGGAACTGCACTCCAGGAAGTTGATGAGGCACGAGATTTAGGAGTGTTGGTGGATAAGGACTTGAAGTTTAGGGGGCACATTGCAAAAGTGGCCAAATCAGCTCATCAAATCACCTGGTTGCTGAAGAATACGTTGACAAGCAGAGACAAGTGGGTTATTGTTCTTCTGTATCGAGCCTTGATAAGACCCCATCTTGACTACTGTGCCCAGATTTGGTCACCTAGGTTTCTTCTTGACGGAGAGGAGGTGGAGAGGATCCAGAGGCGAGTGACCAAGATGATAGCAGGTCTGTGGAATGAACCTTATGAGAACAGGTTGAGGATTTGTGGTGGAAAAATTGGTTGATAGGCAGAGGAGGGGAGATATGATTGAGACATTCATATTACTGAAGGGTTTCTATAAAATTAATTCAGAAGATATTTTTGAGAACAGGGCTGGTTGTGGGAGGACTAGGGGACATCCATGGAAACTGGGCAAAAGTGTGGTTAGTAAAGGTGTTAGAGCTGGGTTCTTTATTTTAGAGTGGTGAATGAGTGGAATGCGCTCCCAGAGTCTGTGGTGGATGCTGTGACAGTGAATGAATTTAAGGCGAGGTATGATAGATAATGTATGAATGTCGAATAATTGTGATGAATATGATACGGGGCCTCCCTTGATGAGTCTAATGACTCCCTGGAGTTGCCCGTAATAATAATAATAATAAGGCTGTAGCTTCAAATTATAGGCAGGTCTGTATATCTGGAGTTGTGAAGGTACTAGAGAGAGACTGGTGAGAAGTAGGATACAGAAATGGGTTGATAACAGCAGAATTCTCTGTGGTTATCAGCATAGGGTTTGTTAAGGGGAGATCATGTTTCACTAACTTACTTATGTACTATAACAAGGTGACAAATACCTTGAACAAGGGAGATGAATATACAGTGGTGTACTTCGTTTTGCCAAGGCTTTTGAGAGACTGCCACATGACACGATCTTAAATAAATTGAAACAGATTTCTGTGTTGGATCAGTGACTGACTGTCAGATAGCAGAAAGTTGTATATGGGATTGCAGTATCTCAAAAGAGAAAAGTCACCAGTGGTGTGCCACAGGGGGTCAGTTTTGGGGCCATTGTTGTTCAATTTGTATGTTAATGATATTGGGTTGGGTTTAACTAGTGACATCCAGCTGTTTGTGGATGATGCAAAACTGGGGAAAGCAATGAAAAGTCAGGCTGATGTCAATGCCTTACAAGAGGACTTGAATAGATTGCATGAATTGGCAGGTAAGTGGAACTACCAGTTCAATGTTGCCAAGTGTAAGGTTTTGAGATTTGGTAAGCAACAATGGGATGTAAAGTATACACTTAGTGGGGAAACTTTAACAGAAGTAGAGGAGATGAGAGATCTAGGAGTGATGGTGGACAAGGACCTGAAATTCAGGGGCCACATTGCACAAGTTGTGAAGACATCACATCGAATAATGGCAATGATGGGGAGAACCATTACATGCAGAAATAGAGAGGTTATGATTCCATTGTATAGGGCCTTGATCAGGCCTCATATGGATTATTGTGCACAGATTTCGTCACCGGATTTTCATGGTGATGAGGATATGTTGGAAAGGGTACTGAGAAGATTCACAAAGGTAGTCAGTGGTCTTTGGAATGTGGAGTATGAGGACAGATTGAGAGAATGTAAGTTGCAGAGCCTCATGAATAGGAGGAAGAGGGAGGGGATATGATTGAGACATATAAGCTGGTCAGGGGTTGTTATCAGATAGACAATGAAGAGGTTTTTCATAGAATGGGGGGAGGGGGAGTAGAACAAGAGGCCCTTGCTGGAAACTGTATAAGGAGGGTGTGAGCAAGGAGTGAGAAGCAGGTTCTTTGCAATGGAGGGTGGTTGGTGAGTGGAATGCATTGCCTAAGTGTGTTGTGGATGTGGACATACTGAATTTTTATTTTTCGACATAATCTCCCTTAAGACTAATAAATTTATTCCAGCGGTGCTCCAGCACCATTATCTCATCCCTGTAGTGGTTCACAGTAAGATCTGCAAAATACCCCTCTACAGCTGCAATCACCTCTTGATTCGAAGAAAAACACTGACCAGCGAGGAAGGGTTTTAGTTTTGGGAAGAGAAAGAAATCAGAGAGAGCCAAATCTGGGGAATACAGTGGATGTTCCAACAATTCATAGTGCAGATCCCTTAATTTTCCCATTGCCAAAACACTTTTGTGGGTAGGTGCATTGTCCTGATGGAAGATGATTTTTTTCTACCAAACCGGGTCTTTTCTCATGAATTTTTCCATCTAGTCTGGTTAAAAGATCAAAATAATATTCCCCGGTTATTGTTTTACCATTTTCAAGATAATTAATAAACAAAATGACTTTAGCATCCCAAAACACTGATGCCATGACCTTTCCTGCTGATGGAACGAACTTGTCTTCTTTTGCACTGAACAAACACTTCTGTCCACTGTTTTGACTGCTGTTTAGATTCTGGTGTGTAATGGTGGATCCATGTCTCATGCATAGTAATAAATCGATGCACAAAATCAGTTTTATTCTTGTTAAGACACTCCAAGCACTGTTCAGAGATTTTCATGCGAGTGCGTTTTTGATCTGCTGTTTCGGCAATTTCACGCACTTCGAAATCCTTCAAGTGGATCATCTTCAAGACGGGTACGGCCATGTTTAAACTCAGCAGCCCATTTCTTAATTGTCAAAAACAAAGGAGAAGAGTGCCCATAAACTTTTATGAACTTCGAATGAATTTCTTTTGGAATTAAACCTTCTTTTACAAAGATTTTTATAACTGCATGATGCTCAATTTTATCCATTTCAAGGGATACAGACAACACTTTTGCTTCAGACAGCTATATTTTATTGTCCTTCCAATATGGCTGTAATCCCTGTAGGCAATACTTGCTTTAGCAATGCACGCTTTAATTATCATGTTTAGACTAGCCATCTCTGTAAGTTTTAAAAGAGGTATATACCGTGAGTAGACATATCGATACAAAATAAATAACGGAAAAAAACTCAAGTAGAAAGATTATTTAATAGTATAATTTTCGCCTGTGTGTGTCACAGGCATCTTCAGTACAATAAGCTCAAAATTAAACACTAACTGACAATTCCAAAAAGCACCACCTAAGTAGCTGGTGTAAGATAACTAAAAAGGTCAATAACTTTCCTAAAAAAAAAAAAAAAAAAAAAAAAAAAAAATCAATACAATAAAAAGTTAGGAAAGATTAGCTGATTTGTAAAGTACTATCTCCCATAAAGGGGATAGACGTAAGCCGTCGGATCTGTTTAAGTTAGGAGAATGAAGTAGAGTTTCACATGTTTCTTTATAAAGGCGTTCCATGAGAAACTGACTTTTGTGAAGAACTCTTGTCTTTCTCCAATGAACTCTGTGTCTAGTGAAGATGGCATGTTCAGAAAGTCCAGACTTTTCAGGTTTAAAGTATTCAATATAAGATTGGTGTTCTTCTAGCCGAATAGAGGCAGATCTTCCCGTTTGTCCGAAATAAGATAATCCACAAGAGCACGGAATCTGGTAGACACCTGGATGATTAAGATGTGGAAGCTTGTCCTTAGGAGAATTGAGAAAGGTGGAGATTTTTCTAAACGGTCGAAAGGCAACAAAAATATTCAGTGGTTTTAAAACTTTTGCTATACGTTCACTGATGCCTTGTACATAAGGGATAGTAATGCGCTTTATTTCCTCTGTGTTTGAAGAGGAAGACATATTAAAACTACTCAAAGTTCTTTTAATGAAGCAATTCTTATAACCATTAGATAGAAAGGAAGAAGTTATATATTGTAGTTCTTTCTGTAAAACATCGTCTGAAGAACAAAAGGAGTGGGCCCGATGAACCAGTGTTTTAATAGTTCCTGCCTTTTGACTGGGATGGTGATGAGATTCCGCATGGATATAATGGCCTGTATGAGTCTTCTTTCTATAAACTGAGAAATGTATTTTACTATCTGGTTGGCGAAGAATTAGAAGATTATCTAAAGTTATCTAAAAAGGCTAACTGCTTATTTGATTCTACTTCTAGGGTAAACTTGATCCTAGGATGAAATGCGTTTAACTTAGTGAGAAATTGTTGAAGTTCATCAGAAGAGCCATTCCATACAGCAAAAATGTCATCGACATATCTGAACCAATGAGTAGGTCTGGGAGAAATGTTGTCAAAGATACGTTGTTCAAAATGTTCCATAAAGAAATTGGAGATAGCAGGAGAAAGAGGATTACCCATTGCTGTTCCTTCAATTTGTTGATACAACTTATTTTTAAAGGAAAAATAACCAGAATTTATTACAAAATCAAATACGTTTACAATGTCTGAAGGAAATTCCTGTTGTAGTAATTCAATACTTTCTGAAAGAGGCACATTTGTAAATAAAGAAACAACATCTAAACTGATCATGATATCAGAAACGTCCAAATGAAGATCTGAAATTTTATTTTTGAAATCCAAAGTATTTTTTATATAAGTATCAGTTCTTCTAGTTGAAGAGGAGAGTAAATTTGATAAAAATTTTGAGATTTTGTAAGTGGGGCAACCTATGCAACCTCTCCTCTTCAACTAGAAGAACTGATACTTATATAAAAAATACTTTGGATTTTTTATATAAGTACATGGCTCTTCTGATGAACTTCAACAATTTCTCACTAAGTTAAATGCATTTCATCCTAGGATCAAGTTTACCCTAGAAGTAAAATCAAATAAGCAGTTAGCCTTTTTAGATAATTTTAGATAATCTTCTAATTCTTCGCCAACCAGATGGTAAAATACATTTCTCAGTTTATAGAAAGAAGACTCATACAGGCCATTATATCCATGCGGAATCTCATCACCATCCCAGTCAAAAGGCAGGAACTATTAAAACACTGGTTCATCGGGCCCACTCCTTTTGTTCTTCAGACGATGTTTTACAGAAAGAACTACAATATATAACTTCTTCCTTTCTATCTAATGGTTATAAGAATTGCTTCATTAAAAGAACTTTGAGTAGTTTTAATATGTCTTCCTCTTCAAACACTGAGGAAATAACGCACATTACTATCCCTTATGTACAAGGCATCAGTGAACGTATAGCAAAAGTTTTAAAACCACTGAATATTTTTGTTGCCTTTCGGCCGTTTTGAAAAATCTCCACCTTTCTCACTTCTCCTAAGGACAAGCTTCCACATCTTAATCATCCAGGTGTCTACCAGATTCCGTGCTCTTGTGGATTATCTTATTTCGGACAAACGGGAAGATCTGCCTCTATTCGGCTAGAAGAACACCAATCTTATATTGAATACTTTAAACCTGAAAAGTCTGGACTTTCTGAACATGCCATCTTCACTAGACACAGAGTTCATTGGAGAAAGACAAGAGTTCTTCACAAAAGTCAGTTTCTCATGGAACGCCTTTATAAAGAAACATGTGAAACTCTACTTCATTCTCCTAACTTAAACAGATCCGACGGCTTACGTCTATCCCCTTTATGGGAGATAGTACTTTACAAATCAGCTAATCTTTCCTAACTTTTTATTATATTGATTTTTTTTTATTTTTTTATTTTTTATTTTTAGGAAAGTTACTGACCTTTTTAGTTATCTTACACCAGCTACTGAGGTGGCGCTTTTTGGAACTGTCAGTTAGTGTTTAATTTTGAGCTTATTGTACTGAAGATGCCTGTGACACACACAGGCGAAAATTATACTATTAAATAATCTTTCTATGTGAGTTTTTTCCGTTATTTATTTTGTATCGATAGCCATCTCTGTGTTGTATGCTTCACAAGTATGAGTAGATGAATCTTTATACTTCTTCCAATTTTTCATTGTTAATTGAAATTTTCATAGTCTTATTGCTTGAAGACATTGTTTTTTGATTTGTGAATGCTGATCTTTAATCCATAATCACTAAGTGCCTTAGAAACTGTGTGAATTCTTGAAACTGACGTTTATTATCTGCTATTAGGCCAATGTCATTGACAAATCTGAGATTATTGTTTTTTGCCATTAGCTGTAATTTCAATACCGCTCTTTTCCAAGGCTAAGTTTATTATATATTCCAAATATAGGTTAAAAAGCAGCAGCAGAGGTATGCAAGCCTTTATTCATGCATAACTTTTTCCATTTTGAAAGGCTTGTTATAGATGTCACTGATTTCCATTAAAAATTCTGAGGAATGGTAGAGTTTTAAATAGGCATACAATTTATTATCTATTCCATACTAGTTCAGTATTCTCCTCAATGCATCATTCCATACTGAATAAAATGAAGGCTTTCTGTATAACTATAAAACTATCAGAGTGAGGTTGCAGCAGTCCCATGGCAGAATATATTGCAGAGGAAAGATGTTAGCAGTGCATGGGATAAAATCAGTGGGTACCTGAGGAAGGCAATACCAGATTGTGTCCACATGGTCAGGAAGACAAACAAGGTAGGCATTAGATGGATGAGTAGTAGTATCAAGCTTGATATGCAAAAAATGAAAATGTTATGGAGAATTTACAAGGAGAAAGGTGATTAGTACACCCATGAGTAGTACAAGGCTCAAGCTAGGAAGATTACCAGCATAGTACGAAAAGCTAAATCAGATTATGAGAAGACCTTAGCCAAGAAAATCAAGGGTAATTCCAAAGAGTTCTTCCACTATGTGGCAAGTAAAAGAAAAAATAACTTCGGAAGGATAACTTTAGTGGGTGCTGATGGTATTGAGGTGACAAATTCAGATGTAATAGCAGAGTTACTGAGTGATCACTTTTCAAAAGTCTATCACCCAAGTGAGGATATCTCTGTACCTGTAGCAATAACTAATGTGAGAAATGAAGTTAAGAAATCAGAGGTACTTAGTATATTGCAAAATTTAAATGCAAACACTGCTGTAGGTTTAGATGGAATATCAGCTCGGGTGTTGCATGAATGTGCAAAGGAATTGTCAACGCCTCTTACTTGGTTATTTAACTTAAGTTTGAACTCTGGTATGGTCCGTAGGGAGTGGAAGGAAAGCAAAGTAGTTCCTTTGCATAAAGGTGGCTCTAAAACTATAGTAGTTAATTATAGACCAATCATCATCTCGGGAGTGGTGATAAAAGTATTGGAAAAGTTGGTTAAAGACAAAATGCAAGAATGGGTGGATCAGGATATGATACTCTATAGGGTCCAACATGGTTCTGTTAAAGGTCGATCCTGCCTTAGCAATTTATTAACTTTTTATAATAGAATTACATCTAAGTTGGACAAAGGAAATGGCTATACAGTGGTACTTTTGGATTTTGCTAAGGCTTTTGACAGGATACCCCATGGAATACTGTTCAGCAAACTGGAGCAGATGAGGATGGATACTAAACTGGTGATAGGGATAGAAGAATGGCTCAGGGAGAGATACCAGAAGGTGGTATATTTAGGAGCAGAGTCCAGGATGAGGCAGGTGACCAGTGGTGTGCCTCAGGGCTCTGTGCTGGGGCCATTGTTGTTTAATCTGTACATAAATGATATAGGAAATGGCTTAAAGGGAGATATTCAGTTGTTTGCTGATGATGCAAAGTTGAGTAGCACAAAAAATAATCAAGCTGATGTTGAGAGTTTGCAGGATGATTTAAATAAATTGGCAAAATGGGCAAACGGTAATGGATGTCAGTTCAATGTGGAATAGTGTAAAGTAATGCATTTTGGGATTAAAAGATTACCAGCTTTGTACTACATTGATGGTATGGTACTCCAAGAGATTGATAAGGCTAGGGACTTAGGGGGTGTTGGTGGATAGGGAGATGAAGTTCAGGGGACACATTGCTAAGGTGTTCAAGACTGCACATAGGATTACTTGGTTATTGAGGAACACACTAACATCCAGAGATAAAGAGGTTATTATTCCTCTTTATAAAGCATTGATACGTCCACATTTGGATTACTGTGCTCAGGTTTGGTCACCTGGATTTCTTGGAGATGAGGAGGTTGTGGAGAAGGTTCAGAGGAGAGTGACTAAGTTGACGTGTGATGTACAAAATGCCCTATATTGAGAGATTGTGGATTGCAGAGGTTGGTTGATAGGCGGAGAAGAGGGAATATGATAGAAACATTTAAATTACTAAAACGTTTTAATACAATAATGCAGGGGAAATGTTTCAGTTATGTGATAGTGATGCAAGAACAAGAGGTCATCCCTGGAAATTAAGGAAAAATGTGGTTAACAAGGGTGTGTGAACAAGGTTTTTTGCCTGGAGGGTGGTGAATGAGCAGAATGCATTGCCTGACTCAGTTGTGAGTTCTTTGTCTGTAAATGAATTCAAGAAGAGATATGATAGATATTGTTTTGAGAGTTTGGGTCTCCCGCGATGAGTCTACTGACTCCATGGAGATATCCGTAATAATAATAATAAAAATTGTGACATAGTATTTTACTGTGTTCAATATATTTTCTCTGATGAGATATACTGTAAATAAGTGATCTATTGTAGTCTTTTTTTAATGGAATCCTGCTTGGTTCTCTGGTAGTATACTTTCTATTTTCCTCTCAATCCTAGAGAGTGAGATTTTTAGTAAATTTTTGATTGGATGACAGATTAAACTGATAGTTCTGTAATAACTACATTTTGTACTATTGAATTTTTTAGGAATAGAAATCAGAACAGACATGCACCAATCTTTAGGCCATGATTTACTGTTTGCAACATCTGACAAAATTCGAGCAGGGCATCTATGATAGTTTTTCCCCCCTGCTTTCAGTAGTTCTGAAGTTATTTCATCTAAGTCTGGTGATTTTTCCATATTCAAATAATTAAATGCTGCTTCCACTTCTCCTAAAATAGGGAAGACTTCTTCATCCAATGTCATTTGTATTATGTTTTCAAGGTTTTGATTATTAGTTAGCTGAGTAATCATGCTAATGTTGCAAGATTTCTTCCTTTCCAGTCAAAAGTCTGCTTTTTTTTATCCAACTAGAGAATAGTATATGGTGGAGTGGAATCTAGGAGAATGAGGGTGACTAGTGGAGTATTCGACACCTCTGAATCAAAAAATTAGAATAATCAAAGAAAATGTGATGAATAATTTGCAATTCTAATTTATTGCATAGAAAATAATTATTACTAAATATGAATTAGTATAATCTAAATCTACGCTTTGCAGATTATATAACTATGTAAACACATAAAGATGTAATATAGATTATAAAAAAAACTGTTATTTGAAAACATACAATAATTTAGAATAATTTTTAACATGGTTCAAAATATTAGAATATTCCAAATTTTTCCCAATTGGTTTTGAGGAGAGCATAGAAATAGCATATATTTCAGTAGCTGCAGGACTGACTCATGTGTGAGGTGGATTTGCAGGTGGATTTCAGTTAATCATTTGCTAAACATGGGTCAAACACGTGACATATCAAAAGCTAAGAAGTTTCATGTGGCATCTTTACACAAAGAAAGCCAAACTCAACAGTTTATAGCTAAGGAATTGAAATGTTCTCAAGCAAGAGTGAGTAGAGTATTGAGACAGTATTCTAATAACTGGAGTTTTCAAAATAATTGCTACAATAGCGGTCGAAAGGTAATAACTACACCAAGAGATGAGAGGAGATTGAAGAATATCATGAAGAAAAACCGTTCCTGAAGTGTATGGTATTTTCACAGGAGATGGAAAGAACTAGGTGTGAATGTGTGTGTAAATCTACAACATTGAGACAACTTCACAAATTGGGTTTTAAAATAAGTGGCTTCATCTTAGGCACATGTGACTAAGATGAAGCCGCTTATGACTTCCAAGCAGAAGGCAGCTAGAGTGCGATGGTGTAAGCAAAGACTGTTGTGGGGCCAAGAGGACTAAATAAAAGGTACTTTTTAGTGATGAAAGCATGTTTTATGTGTCCCATGGTCATCAAAAAAAAAAAATGTGTGTTTGGTGTCTTAAGCAAGAAGCATTTGATAAAGAATGCATGAAACGTTTGGTAAAATTTGCAACCTCTGTCATGGTATGGGATTGTATGACTGCAGAGCGTTCCAGTAGGCTGTGCATTGTGTATGAAAGAATTAATTCCAAAGTGTACCAAAAAATTCTTGAGCACTTTATGTTACTGGCATCAGAAGATTTATGTGATGGTGATTTTCTTTTTCAGCAAGATTCAGCTTCTAGTCACACTTCCAAGATTAATACTAGAGAGCTCAAAGAAAGGGAAATCAATGTAATTCCTTGGCTGGCAAACTCACCAGATTTAAACCAAACTAAGAATTTGTGGGGAATTATAAAGAAATGTCTTGAAGAAGTTGCCCCTGGATACAAAAATGAACTTTTTTCTAGTTGTTGTCGAATCTGTTGAAGAGCTTCTAGATATGACCGTGGGTCTGTAGAACTGCTTTGGCCATCTGCTGAACTTTGATGGAGTAAAGCTTTTCTATAGGGTTATTGTTCAATTTTCTGTAGAGCAGCATGGGCAGGTGTTAGTTCAACTCCTGTACAGTTCTTGCATATTTCATAGCTATAGTACCACCTGGCTGAAATTTCATGCCTTTAAAATATTCCGTCCTTAGTCTGGTGATGATTGTGGTTATTTCTCTATTTTCATTAATTTCTAGTCTGCAGACCATATGGGCATGTTTTGATAAAAAAGACTGGGAACTACTAGTAAATTTCTGCATTATTCTAATATTTTGAACCACATTAAAAATTATTCATAAAAATTAAAATATATCCACAGCCTGTGTAGCTCAGTGGATGTGGCGTTTGCACACCACGGTGCTTGGCCGCACGAAGGAAGACTTGGTTTCAAGTCTAGTCGGCGACTAGAGGAAATTTTTCTAAGCCTTTTTTAGACCGGTTCCCAAGTTAGTTGATCTCTGGCACGGGCAAGAGGGTTTTTCCTCCCCGAAACTCGGGTTTTTCGTCCCGTAAACTCAAGAAAATCGACCGTAGAACCCACATTATTTCAGATGCATTTTTGGAAATTATGGAGACAACTACCGTGTTTGAATAAAAACTTTAGTTTACTATTACTAAAATTTTACAATTCGACGTTTCGACCTTTATGTTAAGGTCATCTTCTGGAGCGTACAAATATACACAGGAAACAAGCTATACCACAATCATACTGGTTCGTTAAAGACACTGACTAACCGCTACCACAATTGTTGGCCTGACCTCTGGTGGAAAAAAAAAAAAAAATTATACATCAGCGCTAAAGTCCTATTATTTGTGTTGTCTACTATATACTAACATTATATTAACATCATTCCAGCCAGTTGGAGTGGAATGGTTTTTAATAATAGCAGATTGGCTAGAGTCCTGACTTGTGTTGAATCTTTCAAATTAGGTTGGCTGAATGTGTGCCATCCAGATCCTTGGAATTTTCATACCATCGTTGTTGTTGATGTTTGGGTGGTTTATCAGGATTTCGCAGGATTCTTTAAATTTTCTTTCGTACCATGTTTTTGTACGGTGTAAGGAGCAGGTGCTTTTCCAGTTGATTTGGTGTAAGGTGTTGAGTGCGTGGTCTGAGAGGCCTGCTTCACCAAAATGGTTATATTTAATGTGTCTAATGTGTTCTTTTTTGCGTATAGGGATTGTCCGTCCTGTTTCACCAATGTATGGTAAGTTACAGGTGCAGCGGATGCAATAGACTCCAGGATGTGCTAATGGGAGGAGAGGGTCCTTAGAGGAGCTGAATATAGTTTTAAGTTTAGTGGGTGGTTTACAGTCCTGACAGGTTGTCCTTGACAGGTCAACATACATACTTCAAATGAACCAACTAGTAGCCGATAACAACACATATAAAATGGTGAATTATAACCCAACAAAGAGGATAAAGGACAAAACAGAAAAACTATTAAAGTCCATCACTTCTTGGCCACCAGAACAGTTAAAAAACTCAAACCCCACTACGCCCGCCCCCCCAGAATATATGGGGTTCCGAAAATACACAAACAAAATGTGCCCCTTCGACCAATAGTGGAAGGAATAGACAGTCCCAATTACCACCTAGCCAAGAAATTAGCGGCAACACTCAAGGAGTTGGTAGGTCATTCCCCCTCCTACATAAAAAACACACAACACTTTATAAACATAACCAAAAACATAACACTCGACAAAGACGACTTATTAGTCAGTTTTGACGTTTCTGCCCTTTTCACTAATGTCCCCATCAATGACACAATTCTCCTACTACAAAACAAATTTCCGCCCGACATTACGGCCCTCTTTGCCCACGTACTAAAGTCCGGTTACTTCGTGTGGCAAAACAAATTCTACCTACAAAAGGAAGGTACGGCCATGGGCTCACCATTATCCCCCCCAATCGCGAACTTCTACATGGAAACCTTTGAGCAAAGGGCTCTTGATTCCGCCACGCTTCGACCGACAATCTGGCTCAGATACGTTGACGACGTGTTCGCGATCTGGCCGCACGGTCGACAAACGCTAAACACATTCCTCAGCCACCTAAACAAACAACACGAACGCATACAATTTACCATCGAAATCGAAAACCAAAATTCGCTCCCGTTCCTAGACACACTAGTTACACGTCTTCCTTCAGGCAATCTATCCTTCACGGTCTACCGAAAACCTACACACACGGGCCAATACATACATGCGAATTCATATCACCACCCAACACAAAAATATGGAGTCATAAACACCCTTAAAAACAGAGCCACAACTATTTGCTCTAACCAGCAGGCCCTGAAACAAGAACTAAAAATCATTAGTGACACATTCATAAACAATGGCTATAACAAAAATACTGTCAATAAAATACTCTATAAAACCACAACAAAAACGAATCTAGACTACAGTAAAACCATAGCCATCCCATACATTAAAGGGTTATCAGAAAAAATCAACAGGATCCTACAACATTATAACCTTAATGCCACCTTTAAACCACCCACTAAACTTAAAACTATATTCGGCTCCTCTAAGGACCCTCTCCTCCCATTAGCACATCCTGGAGTCTATTGCATCCGCTGCACCTGTAACTTACCATACATTGGTGAAACAGGACGGACAATCCCTATACGCAAAAAAAGAACACATTAGACACATTAAATATAACCATTTTGGTGAAGCAGGCCTCTCAGACCACGCACTCAACACCTTACACCAAATCAACTGGAAAAGCACCTGCTCCTTACACCGTACAAAAACATGGTACGAAAGAAAATTTAAAGAATCCTGCGAAATCCTGATAAACCACCCAAACATCAACAACAACGATGGTATGAAAATTCCAAGGATCTGGATGGCACACATTCAGCCAACCTAATTTGAAAGATTCAACACAAGTCAGGACTCTAGCCAATCTGCTATTATTAAAAACCATTCCACTCCAACTGGCTGGAATGATGTTAATATAATGTTAGTATATAGTAGACAACACAAATAATAGGACTTTAGCGCTGATGTATAATTTTTTTTTTTTTTTTTTTCCCACCAGAGGTCAGGCCAACAATTGTGGTAGCGGTTAGTCAGTGTCTTTAACGAACCAGTATGATTGTGGTATAGCTTGTTTCCTGTGTATATTTGTACGCTCCAGAAGATGACCTTAACATAAAGGTCGAAACGTCGAATTGTAAAATAAGTAAACTAAAGTTTTTATTCAAACACGGTAGTTGTCTCCATAATTTCCAAAAATGCATTCGGATCACCGTGCAAGCCTAAAAGAAAGGAAAAAAAAAACATTATTTCAGACATTTAATATATTGTGTTAGGGACCACGAGATGGTTGCACATTTGAGCTGTCTCTCTTCACTGTGTACCGCTTAATTAGTGATAGCCTTGGGCCATCTATCTCTGATTGGTACCAGTGGAGATTGAACTGCCCACTCAGTCTCCAAAAGTTAGATAGGGCTAAATGGCCTCGCCTACTCCCGTATACGGGAATAAAAAGGCATTAGCTGATTATTATTATAAGCTGATTATTTAAAAATTATTCTAATTTTTGAATGTTTTCAAATAACAGTTTTTTTATAATTTATATTAGATATTTATGTGTTTACATGGTTATATAATCTACAAAGGATGTAGATTTAGATGATGCTAATTCATGTTTGGTAATAATGCAATATGCAATAAATCAGAATTGCAAATTATTCAACACATTTTCTTTGATTATTCTAATTTTTTGATTTGGAGGTGTATACTGGGACCACTACTTTTTAAATTGTATATCAATAATATAAGGAAAAGATTTAAGGGGAGGGGGGAATATTCAAGTATTTGCTGATGATGCAAAATTGGGGAGGACAACAGTTAATAAAGTTGATTGATGCAGATATCCTGCAGAATGATTTAAATCAATTGACATCATGTGTGAAGGATAATGACTGTCAATTTAATGTTGCAAAATATGAAGGTATACACTTTGGGTTGAAAAGGTTACATACTGTGCATCACATTGATCGTACTGGATTCCAGGAAATTGATGAGGTTAGGGGTTTGGAAATAATGGTAGACAGAAGTTCAGAGGGTATATTGCAAAGTTGGTAAAATAACTCAATGGATTACTTGATGATGAAAAACATGCTAAAATGGGAAGATAGGGAAGTTATATCCCACTTTATATGGTTATGATTCATCTGCCTGTTAACTACCATGTATAGATTTGGTTACCTGGATTTCTTGGGGATTAGGTGATAGTAGAGATGATTCAGAGATGAGTAACCATGCTGTTGTCAGATCTATGGAATGATTCCTATAAATGAGGATAGGTTGAAGATGTGTGGGTTACAAAGTTTAGCTGATAGGTGGACAAGATGGGACATGATAGAAACTTATAAGATATTCAAGGAGTTTTATAACATTGATGCAAAGAAAATTTTTCAATACATGACAAATGGGAGAGAACTAGGGATCATCCATGGAAGTTGTGTAAGAGTGTGGATAGTAGAGGTGTATGATTTAGATTTTTTGCATGGAAAGTGGTGAATAAGTGGAATGGATTGCCACAATTATTTGTTAGTGCCCTGACAGTGAATGAGTTTAAGGAGAGATATGATAAGTTTTGTATGTAACAATTAATATGGGTTTCTGATGTTGAGTCTCCAGGATCCATGGAGATATCATATAATAACAATAAAATGACTAAAAAAAATTCATTTAAAACAACAGTAAATTATTTAATGAAAGCAGAATTTCAGAATTTTATGCCTTATGTCAATACCATTGTTAAGGTATATATAAAGAGAAAAGAGAATACCAGTTGAGACATATAATGTATAATAATATATGATGTTGAATGTAGGAAAAATTTAATCAATAACCATTAGAATTAAAAAAGAAAATGACACTGAAATTATTCTTTTTTTTTTTTTTTAAAGTAATGAGAGGTCTTATGCAGGATAACTTCCCAAAACTAGGAAAGCTTTAGACAATAATTTCTGTTTAGGTTTGAGAGATATGAGCGTCACAATTTCTTCACAGTACCGTCCCAATAAAAATGGCTTTGATGCAACACTTCTATGTTTTTCTATTGAATACTGTGCCGGATAGAAATGGTTTGAAAGATGAAACCTTGTTTATCAGAAAAATGGATATATTCTTGGTAGTCTTCTAAACATATCTCATCATGATAGAAATGGCATGAAAGATGAGATCATATTTATCATAGAAATGGATATATTCTTGGTACTATTTTAAACATACCTCATCACACTTATGTGCTTGATTGTAATATAATATAGGAGAGACTGCATGAATAAGGAATTCTGTAAACACTGCGATTTGAGAGAAATAGAAGGAAATTTATATTATGTATGTATTGATTAGATTTCCTATCTTTGAGTTTCTTATTCGGCTAAGAAATAATGTGGTATTCAATATCCACATAATTTTGAATAATTTTATTTCGCCGAAGTGAAGCCTGTTGGCTCTTACTTCAGTAATTGTATTTGTGCACCTTTTGGCAACTCATACAGTAAAGAAATAAGCTCTGACTATTGAAACCTTAGTATTACATCTAGGTCTACCTACTCACTGATGAGCCCTCGAAAAAGGTTGAAACCGTATGGGTAGTGACCTTCTCTCATAATGTAGAACAGCAATACATCTCCTAGGAGCTGTGTTTTAGATTATGGGAAAATACTAAGGGCAGTGATCGAAGCTTGCTCCACCTTTACTACGAATTTCCCTGGCATTGAGCTACCAGGTGTTGGCTTACGGTTGGACTCACTGAACTTTATATAGTTTTCTATATTCAGCATGAATCTCTTAGATTAAATTTCCTATCTTTGAGTTTTTTTATTCGGCTAAGAAATAATGTGGTATTCAATATCCACTTAATTTTGGCTAAGAATAAGTTTAATTTAAGAACTAGACAGAAGGAAAGTTGAAGGTTTATTTGTTGCAGAGGTCTGGAAAGTCTTTCAGATAAGCCTTTGAAATATGGAATGAAGATTCTGGAAATGTCTACTTGAAGAACAATGATGAATAGTTAACTGTTTCTTTATTGATAATGCTGGGGTTGAGATTAAAAAAAACATATAGATAAAAGCATATCTAATAAAAGATAGTTTTGTTTTTAGAAGAGAATCGCTGGAACATAAAGTGTGTACAATGCACTATTGTGTTTTGGCGAGCGAAGAAGCATCAATGCACTTCCCTGCTTGTTTTCTTTCTGTATGCTGAAGACCAATATTAGGTTGTCTTTTAATGACCATGTCCAGAAATTAAAGGATCTTGATGTCTTATATTTCAAAAAATTTAAATTAATTCTTGTGTGAAACTAATTAATTTTATGAAGAAAATAACAAAAAATAAGTCACTGAGCTCGCATAAAGAGGAATTGCAGACCTCATTATTTTGATAACTGAAGGGTCAGATAAATGGCAAATTTTTATAATTATATAATATCTGGAGGAAAACCATTACACAATTCACTCCAATTTATCTGTTAGAGAAAAAAACCATATGAGATTGAAACTACATCAAAACTAAGAGATTATCTTAGTTTTTAAATTTCTGAGTCAGTGTCCTCTGCATCATTGCCAGAATTCGTTGTGTGCCCTCTAAATTTAGATCCTTATCCACCATCACCCCAAGATCTCTTATTTCTTACACCTCCAACAATTTATCCCCACCAAGAGTAAATTCTACATCCCATCATTCTTTTCCAAATTTTAAAATCTTATGTTTTGTAACACTAAACTGTTATCCCCACTCCCATACCCATTCACTCAGTCTATTCACGTCTTCTTGTAAGGCCACAACATCTGCTCTACTCCACATAGTTCGTCTCAACTTTGCATCATATGCAAACAACTGTATATCCCCATTCAAATTGTCCCTGATATCATCAATATACAGGTTAAACAGCAATGGCCCTAAAACAGACCCATGAGGCTCACTACGAGTAACTCTCCTCTTCTGGTATATTGCTCCTCCATACGCAACTTGTTGATACCTGTCAGACAACCAATCTCCAATCCATGCTCTAGTCCCTAGATGGCGAACCTATGACACGTGTGCCAGAGGTGGCACATCCAAGAATTTTGTTAGCACATCAACGATTTGCAGGTGATATCCTTTTATGGCTTATAAATTATTCAACCTTTTTTTTTTTGTTACAATATATACAAGTTAAATTTTATTTTACATGAAAGAAACTAACCAACAAACAAAGCCTGCTGTAGGAACAAGACCCACCAGTTGAAAACTACAGCTGTTGGTAAGAACCTCTAGCCAATGGCTGAGGGGCATAATAACATGACTCAGCTGATTGAAAACAACTGTGTTTAGTCACCAAAACTTTTCATTATTTAAAAGCTTATTAATTAACTCAAGTTTATTATCTTTAATATTTTTAGCATATGACAAGTCACCAGCTGTAACTTTATCAAAACACATGGCTACTAAACATATGCTATTAAGAGTTACATGGCGGTTGTATGTGTAATATCTGCTGGGCCTTCTTCCTACAGTGAACAAATACAATTTTTCTTTGCATCAGTTGACTCATTGTAGATCAGGGTTTCTCAACTGCCGGGCACTGGCATCAATCATACCAGGTCGTGAGAGGTTCTTGTGAAATTCGTCATTTCAGTTTTCTAAGCATTTTACATGAATAAATATTTTACAGTGGAAATATTCTGAGGAGAATAATATTCGTGAATGTAACAAAAAGCTCAGACCCAGAACGCCTAAATAACATCTATGTAGGAAATATCAGTGATGAAGCTGCGTATTTTTATACATGAAAGTATTCATGAGTGATCTGGAATTTTCAGACATCAAAATCTTTCAACATTCGGAAGTTTGTTGGCTTTCTTGCGGTGAAGTTCTTGAGAGGTTTTATGAACTATGAAAGGAAGTTGAGCTGTTTCTAATTGATAAGAAAAGTGACCTGTCCCATTATTTCCAGGATAAGAAATGAGTAGCCATGCTGGCATATCTCGGCGATATATTTTCTACATAAACGAGTTTATAACTTCCAGAAAGAAGTAATGAAATGTTTCAGTCATACTCAGATTATATTATGGAAGCAGGTGATTTCTATTCACAGAATTCAGTTTCAGGTATTATTGCAGCCCACTTGAAGATGTTATTGTCGTTTGAAAAGTTTTATCCTGAACATGAGGATCCCCGGAGGCAAAATATGTGTACCCAAAGAGACAGCCCTATCCCATTAAGAAACCCTTCAACTTACTGAATTATCATCTGACAAAGGACTGGAATGTACTTTTAATTCTATCCACATGAAATATCAATGAGATTTCTTCTTTGTTTTTCCACCACATATCTTTGTGAAACTGCATTTTCTGTCATGACTGTGCTTATAATGAAACAGAGGAACCGCCTGCAACTTTCTGACTGTCTCCGTTTGGCTATCACTTCAATTCATCCCCGAATTAATAAGCTAATGGACAGAAAACAGCAGCAACAAAAGTCTCATTAGCCTAAATAAACTTTCAAAAACTCAGTTGTAGTAAAAGAAACTAAGTTTAACTTTTTCAATAACTAATAATTGCTGCATTAAACTGCTGCATTTTTAAATTCAAAATATTAATTAGTGTTGGAACTAGTGTTTAGAATTGAGAGATTCATACATTTTCATTTATTAAATTACATACTTTGCATATATAAATATTTGGCGTGTGTATGTGATAATACTGTATTTATTCAAATATAATTCTCACTCCCCCCCATAATTAAAGCTAGAAATTTGTGGTGCGAAATTTTCGGAAACCCAAACAGGGTCATCATCTTTCCCATTACTCCATGCAAAAATTACCAGTAATTTACAAGACTTGAGATACATAATGAACAATCCTTCATGAATGACTAATGAGAAGTGAAAGCATAGCACGAAACAGACATCAATGGTAGGCCAGTAGAGATAGAGCAGCTATGATGATTGGTGCGGAATTAACAAAAGATCGCATGACCCAAAGACAAAGACAATTGTTGAGTTGAAATGCTAATTCTCTTCAACCGAATTCCATACCATCAGAAACTGTCATAACAACATTCACTATATATTTCTTAGTTTTAACACATTCACGACAGGGTGTCGTTTATCGTTCTGACGGAACTTCTCATTACTTCATGTAACTGAAAAATTAGACAATAGTTTTTAGTTAGATACTGTGTTTCCATGCAATATATGGTTTTGCTTGAGTCTATACAGCATAGTTTCTGTGAGAGGGGGAGATGTGATTCATTAGTAAGTGCCGTTTTTATTCCAGCTGTCTCTAATTGCACTATTTGTTGAGAAATATATTACACAGAGTGTAAAAGCCTCTGTACCCTATTCAGGGATGCAATAAAACTACTTGTTTTATTTGCATCTGCAGTATAATGGCTGTTGGGGAGGGCATGTGGTTAACCGCAGGGAGCGAGTTACTATCGCCATGTGAACATGTGTTCATACATTTTTCGTGTGTGAGGTATATGCGAAACTCCTTAATGTCTTTTTTCCTAAAGTAAAATCAGGGGTGCGAGTTATATGCGAGGACAAGTTATATTCAAATAAATACGGTAAGCGTTTCACCGGCAAGTTGACATCCTTCTGCTGCTTTGCTTCCCCTGCTCAGCTGACTTCTATGGTGAGTTACAATGCATAAATATTTTTCTCACTACCGTTTTTTTTTTCAAACCAGCATCATTAAAATCACTTTAATAATATAATAATCAATTTTACACTGAATAATATTATAAATTTCTGGTGATCAGAATGGGATATGTCAATGAAAATTAGCACAAATTAATTTAATAATGTTGGCCTGAGGAAACTACAATATGCTACAAGATTTCATTAGTCTAGTGATTGATAACTAATTTAAACGTACTTTCATATTTGCCAACATGATACACTGTATACATAAGTGTACTAATATCTTTATGATTATGCCATAATTAATTATTAATACTTATGTTAGCTTAATGTATGAACTTTAAAAAAATGGGAAGGGTATTTACAAGTAAGTTTGTTGGGACCGGGCCCTCATCTTATAGAAAAAAATTGAGAAGCACTGATCCTTAAGGATTCCCAGGCTCTTTCATTCTCTAATCGCACGTGCATTCATTAGGCATTTTGTGCTGCGCATCTGCCAGTAGACAGAAATAAGCAGCAGTAAGTGTATTATTGTTGCGTACGAGCACTGTTTTGTTTTTGCTGTAGGTGTGAATTATAAAAGTAATTTAATTTAGGCATATAATAAAATATTGATTTTTGAAACTATAAAAAATACATTTGATTTAAGTTTTGAATTATTTTGTTACAGTTCTATTTAACATGGCTGGTGAAAATAAAAAACGAATGAAACATGATAGCATGATATCAAGCAGCAGAGAGTTCCAAAGTTGGTAGACTGAAGAGAATGCCATGATTAACAAAGACAATAAAGCAACATGTGTTTCATGTTCTGGGACAGTTGTGTCTCATAATGCCGCCAGTAAAATGGCATTATGAGACAAACCAAAAATCGCTCCTTGAGAAAAGCAAAGACGAATAGAAAGAATTTATTGCTCGGGTAATTAATAATAGAAATATTCAGTCAACAACCCTAATGAAATTTATCGGCAGTCATTCAAATATAACTGCTGCTAGTTTTTTTGCCTCAAATGTAATTGCCAAACATGGGAAACATTTTAGTGATGAGGAATATATAAAAGAAGCATGGTTAAAATGCATACCAGTTCTCTTTGAAGATGTAGAAAACAAGGAAAAAATTAGTCAAAGAATAAAAGATATGCCTTTGGCTAGAAACAAGGTGAAAGATAGAATCTTCGAAATGGCTGAAAATATAATTCATCAGCAAAAAATAGATATAAAATCTTCTGGTTTAATTTCTCTTTGTCTTGATGAGAGCACTGACATAATTGAATCAGCTCGTTTAGCAATTTTTATTCGTTATTGTGTTGGGAATAATATCAAAAAAGGATTGATCAGTTTAACATCATTAGCAACAAGAACAAAAGGAATAGATATTTGCAATGCAGTTGTAAATGCACTTACTGAAAGAGATATAGATCTCTACAAAATTGTATCGGTAACCACTGATGGTGCTCGCAGTATGAACTGGAGAGGAAAATGCTTTTGTCAATTTATTTATCGAACGTATTGGACGTTCAGTTCTGGGTTTCATTGCATTATACATCAGCAGGTTTTATGCGCAAAAGCTAGTTTCAAGCCACTGGAAGATATTATGAGCCTTCTAACAAAATTGACCAATTCTGTTAGAAGTCAAAATTGGTAAACAATGGTTTCCTTATGTACAGCAACATCCGACTTTCCCATGTGCCAGACCAGACTTCAGAGGTTTGTTATAATCAATATAATATTGATGTTCTTTTATTCTTTTTTCCAAAGAAAGGCCAGTTTGTCCAAAATAAGAGACATCACATTCGCAAGGTATTTGGTAAATGCCAGCCAAAGATAGAGAAGACAGTTATTAATAGGAATCCTTTAATTAATAGTTTATCCTTTGTAAAAGATAATAAAGAAGAAATTTTGTTGATAGGAATATATGTTGGAATCAATTGATACTTTTTCAGAATTCTACCTATAGGTTCTGAGATTCCTGAAATGTACGGAATAGGAACTCTGCAGACTGTTGAAGAAACTGTAGGTGTTGGAACATAAGAGTCAAGTATCTGTTGGATTTGATTGGAGTTGTAATCATTTGATTCCATTAACTTTTTAATGATGGAAAGTTCTTGTTGCAAGATTATTGGGGAAGAGCAAACTTTATGTGCTCTATGAAATAGAGATTTAAGAATGCCAAATTTTTGAGACATGTGGTGCGCAGACTTTTTTGTGAATATATCTGCCAGTAAATGTGGGTTTTCGAAAGAAGCTTGCAGATAAGGTCTAGTAAGGAGGATGTCCAAAAAAGGTCAAGTACCAGAATTTTTTTTTTCCATAGTGAATCTGCCCTTTTACTAATTAAAGATATCACTGTGGTTTTTACATGTTGCTTTATTATTTAATTACTATGCCACAGGTTCCACTAAAATATCATTAATAGATAAAGCATCAACTGATTCTGGCAACCCATTCCACTCATTCACAATCTACTAAGCAAAAAAATCTAGTCCTCACACCCCTATTTACTACATTTATTCAACTTCTTGGGATGACCCCTTGTTCTGACCCCTCCAGCCAAGTACTGAAACATTTCCCCTGCATCAATCTTTTAACCCTTTAAGCAACTTAAATGTTTCTATCATACCTCTTTTCCTCCTATCAACCAACTTCTGTAATCCACACACCCTCAATCTATCTTCGTAGGGAGCATTCCACAGATCACTCACCATCTTAGCCACTTACCTCTGAATCTTCTCCAACACTTCCACATCTCCAAGAAACCCAAAAGACCAGACTTAAATACTTGGAGAACAGAATGCTTGAAGACCAGATTATTATGATCACCAGCCATTCAGTTTTACATCTGTTTTCTTTAGTGAAGTTTGCATCTGCCTAGCCACCTCTCATATGAAAACCACATGATCAATCAATGGTATGTTAATACTGAATGTAATTTTTTTTTTTGTCCCCATCACAAGTTGTGTTAAACAGCAATCCCAAGCAAACTTATTATTCTTGTTTGCTCATTTCAATATTCCTTGTTTACTGTCAATGCCTCTATATTCAAAGTTGACCATTTTTTTTTCACCTATCTGTCACTTAACATTTCTCTCTGGTCTGAAGATTTCAGAACTGCCTTCCTGTACATTCTGCAGCCAATATTAACACTCCACTAAATATCTATATTCCTTCTCACCACAACCTCATAACCATTATCATTACCATTTCACTTATCCTTCACTTGGAGGAGTTACAACTCTTCTGGGATCATCCTAACTCCTCTTTTGTTTTTTTTCAAAAAATGTTATTTCTAGAGTATTCTATTCCTGTCAGTATTTTTCTTTTGTCAACTATGTCTCAGTGACACCAATGATTCGTTGACCAACTGTTTTGATCAATGCCACAATCTTAGCTCCTGTATTATTACTAATACTCCTTTCATACACATAACTTATCCCTTGTTTCTTTCTCTTTTACATGATTTCTATCTTCCCATACCACAATATATCTGATTAGATAGTCCCAATGAAGATTGCACATATCTTTCAATTCTCATTTTCCTGACTAAGCCTCACTACTTCTGACTTTTCCTATAGACTACCCAAATTTCAATCTGCAGAAAAAAATTTCTGCAGATTGTAAGTGAAAGAAACAGTTCTCTACTACCTCAAATTATCCCATAAATCCAAAAAAGTAAAGGTCTTACTTCTTACACTTATGTAGATTAGAATTAAAATATATAAAAAACATTAAAAACTCACCAATGATTCTCCAATCTTGGCATGTGCTACAGCTGATTTTTGGAGATTTTGTAAAGCTTCTAAAAATTAAAACATATTTTCTCAGTAAAATGTATGATATAAAGATATTTTGTTATAATATAATGTGATAATACATTTTAAGTTTCATTGTGTGTGTGTGTATCTATCTATATATATTTTGCACATATCAAAAGTTTACATCTATAGTATGTCAGCACTGTGGACAGACTAAGGAATTTTTTTTTAATAGTCTGGAAACCCTGCTCTAGAGATCAAACATGGAAATTTTTCAATTTTTCAAGCCACTTCAGGCCTTCAGTAAGCAGAGAAATAAATTCATCTCCCACCTAAAGACCATCCCAAGCATTCGTGATCATGACAAAATTCGAATTTATGGTCTACTGGAGCATTAGGCAGATGAATTCAGTCTAATGTTCTGTTTCCAGTGACAATATTTTTTTTTATGGGACAGCCTGTGAACTGTACTCCATCTCACCCATTCCTCATCAATCCAAAATGGGTTGAGTCTCCAGATTAGGGACTTTAGACAGTTGTGCAGCCTGCTTGCCAATGCTAGGGGTATAGCATATTTCAACAGTAGTGAATATGGTGACAGAGTGTTACTCATGATAAGAGATGAATTGTGCCCTCTCAGAATGGAGAAACACTGATGGCTTTGAGAGCACATGGTGTGGGATAGATGTTATAAGACAAGATATTTAGTAGGATGTTGCTATTGGCCAGGCAATACAGATGGTAATGAGTAGGAAATGTTTAGGCAAATTAGTTTGCAGAGTGCAAAGTGAGTGATTATTATAGTGGACTTCAACTATTGCAATATAAACTGGGCAGAGGAAGCAGCATGCAGTAGTAAGGGAAATTAATTTTTCTATTTCTTAACAGAAAACTGTCTTAAGCAGCGTATGTTGGAGGGAACATGAGGATCTAGAATTTTAGATTTAGTCACAGCATCAGAGGATCTGGTTGTGACTGAGGTGTCATACTTGCCCCAGGTTGGTGGGGGTGACCATATAGTCTTGACTTGGAGTATGAATAGGCATGTAGTAATATAAAGGCAAAAGAATTTATGTGGAATTTTAAGGCAGATAATAATTAAAAATTAGAAACCAACTTGCAGCAATACAGTGGATGAAAGAATTTGCAGGAAGAGAGGTCAGTAGTACATAGGAGATATTTAAGAAAATACTATTGACAGCAATGGCAGATTGTATGCCTTGCAGAAGATAAAGCAGTTTGGTGATGGATGATGAGATATTAAAGGGGAATTGCAAATGAAAAAAAAAAAAGATTATGGACAACATTCGAAGAGAGAGAGAGAGAACAATTGCATGAGAAATATAAGACTAAGGCTAGGAAAGTGACTAGTATGGTAAGTAAAGTTATAATATGAGAAGAGAGACTAGCACTGCAATCCAATGAAAATCCCAAATTATGTGGGATTTTTGCTATGTGGCAAACAGGAGGAAATACAACTGTGGACATATTACTCTGCTGGATGGAGATGAGACTCTCAGGTGACTAATGCAGATGACATAGTTGAGCTATTTAATGACCACTTTATTAGAGTGCTCCATCCTAGTAAAACTAGCTTTATTCCTAGAAGGATAACCAGTGCTGAAGTGTTAGAAGTTTATAAAGGGAGTGTATTAGCATCTATTTAGCATCAGTAAGGCAGGGGACTAGATGGAATTTCACCATGTTTTAAGGAATTTTACTGAGGAACTGAATATGCCATTAAATCATCAGTTTAATGAATCTTGAAATGGGATAGGTTCTCGGAGAGTGGGAGTAGAGTCCTAATCCTAATCTATGCTCACGTGTAGACCTACACTTTTTACTATGTAGGCATTTGGAACCAAAACCCTACAGAATAGGTTGGTTACTCCTTATTCCTGGAGGTATCCTATGTCTGTAGAGGCGTGTGTTAAGGGGTCCGGTTTGCCTGTTTACAGGAGGAAAAACCCCAGATAAAATGGGGAGAAAAACCCTGTGGTCCATGCCCAAAACTGGCTAACTTGGCTATGGCTGAGAAAGATCCTTAAGCTCCTCATGTCGGCGATGGGAATCGAACCTAGGACTCCTTTCCCAGGCATATGGCTGTGAAGCGCACAGCCACTCGGCTAACCACGCGGACGGGAGTAGAGTAAGCTTACATAACATTACATAAAGGTGGTAGAATGAAGATAAGAAATTATAGGTCTGTTTGCATTTCTTTTGTAATCGTTAAGATTTTGGAGAAATTGTTATGAATTCGTATTCATAATTGGATTTAAACAGAATTAATATATGATTTAATTGGGACATCATAGATTTGTTAAAAAGTGCTCTTGTTTTAGTAATCTGGACACCTTTTATAACAGAGTAACAAGAGAAGTGGATGAGGAGTAAGGCATACACTGTTATTATTATTATTTTTTATTTAGCAAAGGCATTTGACAGAGTGCTTCATGACAAATTGGTTTTTAGTTACGACATAGGAGTTTGGATATTAGGTTAGTGAATTGGTAGCTAGCTTTCTGACAGATATCAGAGTTGTATATGGGGGAGCATTATCAGGGAGTAGGAAAATTAGTAGTGAAGTTCCACAGGATTGAGTACTAGGACTATTATCGTTTAATCTTTATGTTGATGGTGTTGTCATGGGACTACAGTGAGAAGTTCAGTCATTTGTAGATGATGTGAACAACCTTGGGAGGGTTATTAGTAATTAGTACTGAAATGTTGGACCTTCAAGTGGATTTGAATAAGCTGGGAAGGTGGGCAAATGACTCAGGATACAACTAAGTGTCAGGTTCTGAAATTTAGGATACTCACTTCGTGGAGTTACACTGGAAGATGCAGAGATTTGAAGTTGTGAGGCCATATTGCAAAAGTTGCGAAGACATCTCAGAGAACTGTTTCAATGTTGAGCAGAACATTGAGCAGACCCATCTTATAAAGCTTTGATCAGACCACATCAGGATTTCTATGTTCTAATCACCAGGATTTGAAAGGGATGAAATAACTTTGAAGACAGTACAAAGACTGATAACAAAAAATGATATCAGGGCTGTACAATGTTGATAATGAGGAGAGACTGAGAGGATGCTCACTGTAGAGATTGGTGTATAGAAGACAAAAGGGAATATGACTGAGACATTTAAACTGTTAAAGGGTTATTATTGAATTAAAACTGAGGAAAGTTTTCATATTGTACAATGAAGGTAAGGAAAAAGGACAAGTGGCCATCCCTACAAGTTTCAAAAGGAAGTAGTGAGTACACAATCTTGCTAAATAATGCTACACCTTCTACACAACTCCATGCTGCCTACAGAATTGTGCGAACCCAGTTACATTAGTGGCACTGTGCACAGCCAACATTTGCGTGTTTCTCAGTAGAGAGAGTTGTTCTGTACAGTTTAACATGCAGTGGGAAGATTATGAGAACTGTGTAGCTGTAATAGCACTTCACAAGGTTAGAATGCAGCCACCTGTTACTTTAAATAAGCTAAACACACCTGGGATCAGAAGGATGTTTGTGTATTGGACTATTAATTGTTATAACAATATAGAAAACGTATCTGACCACTAAATAACAGGTTGAATGCAAGTCTAAGCTGCGTGAGAATGCAGCAGCAGCATGTGAGGGCTGTGAAGGCACATCTCTGCAGTAATCCTGTGAGAACGCAGAAAGTGATGTTGCGAGAGATGAACAATTCACAGAGAATGAGTCACGTGTACTAAGTGATGACTTAGGGGTGAGAGAATATCATCATTTGACCGGATGCTTCCTAACATCACAACTTATGTGGCAGAAGGTGATAAAATTAAAGATACTTCTCCAGCAGTACACAAACAACAGACACAGAGATATCCTCTTCAATGAGAAGAGTTTCACCAGTGAAGAGTCATTTAATGCCAAAATGATTGGATATATGCCTTTTCAGCATCCTCTTGGATGGCCACACAGCATGTGCCATAGCACCCAGGATTCAGAGAGGCCATCAGCCTTCATCAGTGATGGTTTGATGGGGAGTGATGTATCACGGTGTACCCAAGTTGCATTTCTGTAAGAAATGGGTCAAAGCCTCCACCAAAATGTATCAAGACACTATGCTGGAACCTGTTGTGCTGCCCCAGAATAACACCTTGTTTAGTGGAGAGGCAATGGACCTTCCAACAGGACTCAGCACCTGCACACAAGGCGAGGATCACACAACAGTGGTTGAAGGTAAATGTGCCCAACCAAGCATCACCATCTATAAAGCAATCTGGAAGTCCCAATCTGAATCTGTTGGACTTCAAATTATGGTTGGAGCTTGAGAGAGAAGCCTGCAAGAAATGATATACAATGGATGCATGTTGTGTGCCATCATCAATATGTGACCTCACAGACTTTGGGTGTGCATGAAGGAAAAGGGGGGACATTTTGAACACTGAGTACTGCTACATGCATGTTATACATGTGGCGTGTATGTGCTGAAAGTTGTAAATGTTTTATTGATAGATTAAAAGTTTATGCACCATTCAAGTTGTAACAGTATTTATGGCCAGACTAGGTAAATGGGTAAGAAGTAATGTTGCATGTAGCTTGGTTCCTTATACAGTTGTATTCGTCTGATGATGACCTCGATATAGAGGTCGAAACGTCAAGTTTTATTTTATTAGTAATTAATAAAATAGTCTGTTCAACACGTGTGTTTTTGTGTCCCTAAATCTACAAATATGAGTGCTGATCACCGTGTAATCTTAAAAGAAAAAATAAAAGAAAGGGTAAGAAGTAAGTTTTTTGTATGGAGAGAGTGGTAGGAGCATAAAATATATTCTCAGAGAGAGTGGTGAAAGTGCAAATGGCAAATAAGTTTTAAAGAGTGGTATGACAGACTTTGCATTTACTAGTATTGGCCTCCCATGACGTTTCTTGTGACTCCAATTTTGTTATTCAGTTTAATGTCACCTCCCTGCAGAATGCAATATATATATATATATATATATAAATGATGCATAATAGTGGAGAGACTCTACACCTTTCTCTTATACCTGATTTTACATCAAACCATCTTCCTTCTTCAATTCAAACTGTTGACTTAATTAAATATAATCTATGTATTGCCTAATATAATGTTCCATTTACATATTATTATAAGGTTTTGAATAACATTTCTTTCGAAACCTTGTCATAAACATTTTCCAGATCTATAAAACTTAAATACAGATTCTTGTTATATTCCCATGATTTCTTAACTGTCATGAAGTGAAGATTTGATTGTGACATCCCCTGTTTGGCTTGAACTCAGGTTGTTCTTCTTCAAGTTTCCCATCCATTTTTTTTTTAGCCTTTCAGATATGCTTGTACAAATTTTACATGGAATACTCAGTTGGAAAATTCCTCATAATTAGTTTTATTTGCCTTTTTGTTAGAAGGCACAAGGGGCTTTACTTCAATCATTCCAAATTTGACTTTTAACCATGCCTTCTAAATTACGCAATACGGTATCTTTAAAAGTTTTAGACCTCATACTGGAGCATTTCTGGTCACATATTATCTGTTCTAGCTGCCTTTCCCGATTTCAGATTTTTCATGGCTCTTTCTAACTGAAGTATTGATATTTTTTCCTGACTGAGTTTATCTTGAAAATTTGCTATCACCATTCTATCACTGCTTCTTTCATTTAAACCTTTCCAAGCAATTGATACAGACATTGAGTATATCGTTTATCTTCAGTTTTGTTGTCACATTTATCATAACTGATTCTTTTAACAGTACACTATCTACCAATAATTGTCTGAACACTTTAGCAATTTACAGTTGATACTAGCAGGTGAACTCTAATATTGGAAATGTCCATCTTTGACTTTGATCACCTCCTGCACCCAGTGAGAGAGGCTTTCCACCAATGTGCAGCAGACATCAGGTGGAATTTGTCTCCATTTCTCCATCAAAGCAGCACTGAGTTCAGCAACAAATGGGGTTAAGGTCAGAACTCTGCACAGGCCATGGCAGTCCTTTAACACCCATCTCTTCATACCATTCCATAACAGCTGGAGCTTTATGGCATAGGGCATTGTTGTCTTAACAGTAACATGGATCCGTTCCATAAAAAAAAAAAAAAAAACTCCACAGTGTAGACAGCACCTGATTATCCAGAATATGAAGGTACTGAGCTGCCTTCATGGAACTATGCACAACGACCAGTGGCTCCACTCCAAACTAGCTAAATGCACCCCGCACAATTACTCCTCCACCACCACACTTGACTGTGGGTACAACACACTATGGTAAAAAGTGTTCGCCAAGCTGCCTCCACACCCTGCCATCAGACTGGAAACAGGTGAACTTTGATTCATTGCTCCAGAGTACTGTTTTCCACTGGTCATTTGTCCAGTTCAAATGCTCTTTGCACCAGGTCAGACGAGCTGCCTTGTTTGTTGTTGTGATGTTTGGCTTTTGTGGCACTGCTCTTCCATGGAAACCCAATAAATGGAGTTCTTTTTGTACAGTATTAGTGTTCACCAATGTGTTACTGATGCTCTGGAACTCATCATGGATAGTCTGTGCCAACTGTAGACAGTTTTTAGTGTGCCACCCGTTTTAATACCCTCTTGTCCCTGTCAATCATTTTCAGTGGCCACACTGGGTGTTTTCCTTTACTAGTGATGACAGAATATCTCCATATGTTGATCACATCAACTGTTGATTTTGGATGCTCCGGTTGAGTGGAAATGGTACGTATGACATGTCACCAATGTGACAGCCCACGATGACATCTCTCTTAAAGTCACTAATTCCATGTTGTGTTGCCATAACACCTGTATTCAACTGCTATGATGAAATATTGCTTCCTACTATATGTACACTGGTTTTTATGTACTGAGGTACAGATCGGAGAACCCTGAGGTACTCCACTAGTCAACCCTTATTTTTCTAAATTCTACTCCACCATACACTACTCTCTGGTGTCTGTCTTTCAACTCTCTCTCTCCTACCATACTGCCAGCTTCATATCAATTTCCATTTGCTCCAACTTTTGTAATAGTTTTCCATGTGGTATTCTGTCAAATGCCTTTGCAAAGTGCAGCAATATCACGGTGTACCCATTTTGCTTATCTTATTCTGCTGTCACTCTATTATAAACATTAGTGAATTACTAAGGCATAACCTACCTTTTACGAAGTCATGATGCCTACCATAGAGTATTGTATTCCCCATCCACCCATTGCTGAATTTTAGCTTTAACTAAGTTCTGTAATACATTACCTACACTCTAAGAAATTGGTTCATAATTTTCTGCTTCTAGCTCGAAGCAACCTTTATGTAATGTGAGACTTAGACCGAACAATTTCATAAGTGGCACTGCCAATTCTCTTGCACATTCACATAACACATGGGTCAACATGCCATTAGTTCCAATGCTGTTATTTAAATTGATATTTTTCAACATGATGAGAATTATTTTTCATCTACCTGAATTCTGAGATCAGACTGTCACATCAGCAACAATAAAATCTCAGCCTGAATAACATATCGTTGCAACGTGATCGCTCAGCAAGTCAACTATTTCCCTTTCCTTTTGTCACTTTTCTGCCATCACCACTGATTAAAGTCATCCTTCCATAGTCGTTCTTCCTCTTACTTGTTACATAACGAAAAACATTTTTGGATTTACTTTGACCTGCTTAACTAATTTTCTCTCATAATCATATTGCTGTAATTATTATTATTACGTGATACCCCCAAGGAGTCCAAAGACTCATTCAGGGAGGGCACCTATTCTATAACTCTCTGACTCCACCATTCAATCCACCAACTACAACTACCATCATCATCTACTGCCCATCACCATTAGTATTTTCACAGACAATCACAAACATCCATGGCCATGGTGGGAGAACGGATACGCTCACCACTCGAACCAGCAATGCTAATAATCAAATATAAAGAAAAAGGTGATTTGCATACTCCCTCTACAATGCTTTCTTATAGAGGGAGTATGCAAATATAAAGAAAGAGTTTGCCACTCTTTCTTTATATCCCTACTCATCCATTAAGGCCATCCAGTACCTCCTGTGGTACTTCCTGACTTGAGTATGCAGGCTAATATTGTTTCTCTCAAACAATCCATGATCACTTCCCATGCACTACTACCATTCTTTCTTTCTTCACAGTTTCTCAACCCACTGCAATTTCCCAAGATGCTTCCTATGTCTGTCATAATTACAAGCTTTTATAATTCAATAGAAACTCTTTCTTCACAGAGAATTCCACAAGTTTAGCAACCTCCTGGAACAAGATTGCATGGTCACTCTCCCCAGTTAGAGGTAAAGTGTCAACCTTGGTTATAGGGTATATCTTCTGATGCTATTACCAGATCTAGTACTTTTGAATACCTGGTTCCCTCCATGATATGCTGTTTCAAGTAATTATTCCTTAGCAAAAGGAATAATTCCACTTACACCCTGCCATGCTCCTTTCCTCCCTCCAATCTATCTATGTCTTCATAGTTAATATCACCCTATAATAACTGCCCAGACTGCACTCATTGTGTTAATCTGCCTGTGCATGATTAGCACAATGAGTGATAATCATGCAACAATCTATAATAGCGACCAACAATATAATTTGTCCTACTGGCCTCTATCACACATTAAATACTGTCAAATAAACCATCTCCTCTAGAAGTAAAATCCTCTTTACTTCTAATTTTGTTGAACAAAGTTCTTCATGATTCTAGTAGCAAGGCTTATACATTGGTTAGACATAACTGGTAATTAGTTTACGGAATTAACAACGCAAATGAAGTATATTAATTAAAGGTAACTTTAATGAATCACTTCTATATTTCGGCAACGTCACATTGCCATCTTCAGGAACATAAAGATATGGTATGATGCATGCAGGCACTAACACAAAGCAAATGAGGAAGAAAGCAAGAAACTAATATTGTTCCTAAAGTCCTAATGGTGCCCTTTTGCGGACTAATTTGGTAGTCTTGGCTGTTGGGCTGAAGTTCTCATAATGTAAGTCTCCCAAATTTGGGGTAGCTTCATGCACCCAAATTTGTTGAGGTTAGGAACGTTTTTTAGAGCTGCTGAAGATTCTTTGAATAATCTTTCGTATTTAAACTTGCTGCAATGAATTATTTTTGTTTTCTTCCAACGAATTTTATGGTGGGTATCTAAGGCATGGTCTGCCAGCCCAGAGCGGCTGTACTGGTGAAACTGGATGTAGTCTTTGTGTTCTGAAATCCTGATATTAGTTGTTCTGCCTGTTTGGCCAAAGTAGGACAATTTGCAGCTGCAAGGGACCTGGTATACACCAGGTAGGTCTTTGGTAGAGCAGATAAGGGATGCCAACTTTTTATATGGTCTGTAACAGGAAGTAAGGTCATATTTTTTGAGGATATTGGTTATTTTCTCAGAGGTGCCCTGGATGTAGGGGATGGTGATAGACTTGGTGTAATCTTTATTGTGGAGGGGAGGAGGGGGTTGTGGTTTACTGGTTTTAGTATTTTTTGGATTTTTTTGGGGTTATAGCCATTGGATAAGAAAGTGTTGAGGATGTGGTTTAGTTCAGTAGCCAGGGCCTTGTCATCTGAGCAGATTAATTTTGCCCTGTTATATAGTGTTTTTATAACCCCATATTGTTGTGAGGGGGGGGGGGTGAGATTGCTGGTGAATGTATCGGCCAGTATGGGTGGGTTTTCTGTAAACAGAGAAAATCAAAGATCCATTAAGCTGGTGGGTGATTAAAGTGTCTAGGAAGGGGAGGGTGTTGTTTTCCTCTTTTTCTAAGGTGAACTGGACTCTGGGGTGTTGGTTGTTTAAGTGTGTTAGGAAGGAGTGGAGTGTGTCTGAGCCATGTGGCCAAATAGCAAACACATCATCCACATAACAAAGCCAAATAGTGGGTTTTTGTGGGGCAGAGTTTAAGGCTTTCTCTTCAAATGTCTCCATAAAGAAATTGGCCAAGGGTGGGGAAAGTGGTGAACCCATGGCTGTCCCCTCTATCTGTTTGTAGAACTTTCCTTGCCAAACGAAATAGCCTGAGTTCATTGTGAACTGAAATAGGGCTGAGATATCGGGAGGAAACTTTGCTTGGATGAGCTCAAAGGTTTCTTTGAGTGGGACATTAGTGAATAGGGAGGAGACGTCAAAACTGACCATTATGTCAGTGTGTTGGAGTGTGAGGTTTTCAATACTGGCTTTAAAGTGGGCTGAGTTTTTTATGTGTGATGGTGTGTTGCCAGTGTAGTGTGTGAGCGTTTTGGCTAAATGTTTGGCTAATTTATATGTGGGGGAATCAATGCCATCCACTATGGGACGCAATGGCACATTTTGTTTATGTATTTTTGGGAGTCCATATAATCGGGGGGGGGGTCTAGAGTTATAAGGTTTAAGTTTGTTGGTGACTTCCACAGGCCAAGAAGTGACTTTCTTAAGGAGTCTGTGGAGAGTTCTAATCTGAGAGCTGGTCGGATTGTATTCAATGGGGAGGTAAGTAGTACGGTCTAGTACTAAAGCATTTAGCTTACCTTTGTAGTCTTTTTGATTGAGCACCACAGTGGCGCTTCCCTTATCAGCTTTGGTGATTACTATTTTTTTTGTTGTTTTTCAATTCTTGTAGGGCTGCATATTCGTTTTTGAATAAGTTGGTTTTTGGAGGTTTGGCTTTAGTCAGAACACCGACTACATCCAGTCTTACGTTGTTGGTGATATGGTTAGCAGGTTGCGAATCCCACGCTCTATTAGTACAGCCAGTACAGCCGCTCTGGGCTGGCAGACCATGCCTTAGATACCCACCATAAAATTCGTTGGAAGAAAACAAAAATAATTCATCGCAGCAAGTTTAAATATGAAAGATTATTCAAAGAATCTTCAGCAGCTGTAAAAAACGTTCCTAACCTCAACAAATTTGGGTGCATGAAACTGCCCCAAATTTGGGAGACTTACATTATGAGAACTTCAGCCCAACAGCCAAGACTACCAAATTAGCCTGCAAGAGAGCACCATTAGGACTTTAGGAACAATATTAGTTTCTTGCTTTCTTCCTCATTTGCTTTGTGTTAGTGCCTGCGTGCACATACCATATCTTTATGTTCCTGAAGATGGCAATGTAACGTTGCCGAAATATAGAAGTGATTCATTAAAGTTACCTTTAATTAATATACTTCATTTGCATTGTTAATTCCATAAACTAATTACCAGTTAAAGTTCTTCATGTATCATCAGCAATTTCCCATCCCCTGTTCCTATTTCCTCTATCCTCAGGAAACACAATATCCCTGACATATTATTCCTGTAACTGTATCATTTTCTGTCAACCAAGTCTCACTAATGCCTATAATTTTTGGCCAATTGAGCCGACCATTGCCAAAAACTTCTTTCCTTTATTTCTGATAATACTTCTAGCTGTAATATAATTACCAACCCAGTCGGATTTGAAACCTGTGAAATTGAAATTTCACCATTATATAATCAGTTCTGTACACATACACTCATTTGTCTCGGGGGTCGCTGAACCCACACTTGACTGCATACCCTCATATGTCTCGTTTCTCTGAGTTTGTACTTCCAAACACTCTTTCCATACATCTAGCTTCAAAACCATTTAAATGCAGTCCATCAGGTATACACAAGTCATTTTTTTTGAAATTCATTCCACACATCTACAGACTGCATATTATTCGAAAGTTTATTTTTCACTTGGTTAGAGTATAATAAATTTACTTTAATCCTTTATCCAAGTGTGAGCAAACAAAGTTTGCGCCTGAAGTATCTTCAGGACTGGGGTAAGGTGATACAGCACCAGGGCAACTCATTGCAAAGGTGGAGCAAGCTACCAACACTCCTGTCTCAGTATCTCCTATAATGCAAAACACATCTCCTTGCAGATATGTCTAATGTTATGCATTAAGGGAAGGGCCACTACCCAGACTAGTTTCGACCTTTATTGAGGTCTCTTCAGTGGGAGCCAGGCCCAAGTTGAGATACCAGGCAGAAGCATTTGCAGGTCATCTCTACCTATCGGAGTTGCCAAATGGTGTGCCACCCTTTTTTAATAAATTACTCTGAATTTAGAGAAAGATGTTGAAAGTTTATTTTTCACTTGGTTAGAGTATAATAAATTTAGTTTAATCCTTTATCCAAGTGTGAGCAAACAAAGTTTGCGCCTGAAGTATCTTCAGGACTGGGGTAAGGTGATACAGCACCAGGGCAACTCGTTGCAAAGGTGGAGCAAGTTACCAACACTCCTGTCTCAGTATCTCCTATAATGCAAAACACATCTCCTTGCAGATATGTCTAATGTTATGCATTAAGGGAAGGGCCACTACCCAGACTAGTTTCGACCTTTATTGAGGTCGAATGGGAGTTCATGCCTTTCATCACTGGCCTCTTTAGATTTAAAAAAGTTGTGCTGAGAGTCAGCTTGATAGTGAGAGAGGAGGAGAAAGGTAGAGTGGATAGTAGTAGATAGTTAAAGGAGGCCTCAGTCGATCTACTTGGCCTGACTTAAATGTCAGCACCAAGCAGATCTCCGACATTATCTCCCTCCATCCGTTCTTTTCAGCTTTCCTCGGTCGGTCACCTCTTCAGATGACCGCCCGAGGAAAGTGGGGGAAAAACATTTGTTTTTCCCCCACTTTCATTTGTTTTTTCCCCACTTTCCTCGGGCAGACACCTGAAGAGGTGACTGACCGGGGAAAGCTGAAAAGAACGGATGGAGGGAGATAATGTCGGAGATCTGTTTGGTGCTGACATTTAAGTCAGGCCAAGTAGATCGACTGGGGCCTCTTAACTATCTACTACTATCCACTCTATCTTTTCTCCTCCTCTCTCACTATCAAGCTGACTCTCAGCACAACTTTTTTTTTTAAATCTAAAGAGGCCAGTGATGAAAGGCATGAACTCCCATTCTACCTCAATAAAGGTCGAAACTAGTCTGGGTAGTGGCCCTTCCCTTAATGCATAACATTAGACATATCCGCAAGGAGATGTGTTTTGCATTATAGGAGATACTGAGACAGGAGTGTTGGTAGCTTGCTCCACCTTTGCAACGAGTTGCCCTGGTGCTGTATCACCTTACCCCAGTCCTGAAGATACTTCAGGCGCAAACTTTGTTTGCTCACACTTGGATAAAGGATTAAACTAAATTTATTATACTCTAACCAAGTGAAAAATAAACTTTCAACATCTTTCTCTAAATCCAGAGTAATTTATTAAAAAAGGGTGGCACACCATTTGGCAACTCCGATAGGTAGAGATGACCTGCAAATGCTTCTGCCTGGTATCTCAACTTGGGCCTGGCTCCCACTGAAGAGACCTCAATAAAGGTCGAAACTAGTCTGGGTAGTGGCCCTTCCCTTAATGCATAACATTAGACATATCCGCAAGGAGATGTGTTTTGCATTATATAGGAGATACTGAGACAGGAGTGTTGGTATCTTGCTCCACCTTTGCAACGAGTTGCCCTGGTGCTGTATCACCTTACCCCAGTCCTGAAGATACTTCAGGCGCAAACTTTGTTTGCTCACACTTGGATAAAGGATTAAACTAAATTTATTATACTCTAACCAAGTGAAAAATAAACTTTCAACATCTTTCTCTAAATCCAGAGTAATTTATTAAAAAAGGGTGGCACACCATTTGGCAACTCCGATAGGTAGAGATGACCTGCAAATGCTTCTGCCTGGTATCTCAACTTGGGCCTGGCTCCCACTGAAGAGACCTCAATAAAGGTCGAAACTAGTCTGGGTAGTGGCCCTTCCCTTAATGCATAACATTAGACATATCTGCAAGGAGATGTGTTTTGCATTATAGGAGATACTGAGACAGGAGTGTTGGTAGCTTGCTCCACCTTTGCAACGAGTTGCCCTGGTGCTGTATCACCTTACCCCAGTCCTGAAGATACTTCAGGCGCAAACTTTGTTTGCTCACACTTGGATACAGGATTAAACTAAATTTATTATGCATATTATTCCTCCTGCCATCGTCTCATTCACAATCGTGACCCTTCTTCTCAATTCACTCCTGTCATACCATGGCAGAAGATTCACAATCCTTACTTTCTCACTCCATTTTCTCTTCTATATCTTCTCTCATTGCATATTTTTCAACCTTTCAGATCGTTCATACCAGCCAAAACAATCAATTCTTTCACTTTTTCCCCCTCTTCAAACTAACAACTTCACACCTGAGAAACATGCTTTTGGCACTTCTCATTAAGTAGACCTCATCATCGAATTCCGACACAATATCTTCACCTTACTCACAGTAAGGTGGAGGTTTCTGGCACTTTCTTACTAATCTCATTCACTCTTTCATTCTCTTTCCTGATGTGATAATGATCAGCCTGTATTTTCATTCACCACAGGGTGCAGGCTTCTCCCACTGTGGGGAATTGGGTCTACTTCTCCCATGGTTAACCAGTTCATCATGGTGTTTTTTATTTATTCATATGGGGTTTACCCCCAGTCCCCTTAGGATTGATTGATTGAGCCCTCCTAGTGAAGTATGTATTTTATGATTGTGGATCATGTATGTTCACGGGTCAGTTTGCCTGTTCTGTGGGACGAAAAACCAGAGTTTCTGAGTGAAAAAAACCCTCTACCTCCGTATGAGACCGGCTAACTCACCTTTAGTCGAAAGAGACCAGATACAGGTTCCTCATGTCATGGATGGGAATTGAGCTCAGGTTTTTCTGACCAAAGGGCTTCGTCTATACCGACTTAGCCATGAAGGCTCTGTCCATCTTTGTAAAGTGTATACATATTTGTATGAATGAATGTATGAAGGCGAAAGACAATCACAAACATCCATGCCATAGACGGGTTAAAAACCTGCAGCCTTTTGGCTGGAGAGTGAATATGCTAACCACTTGGCCAACCAGGCTAGCCCTTCCTAATGTAACACATAAATATTCCTATATATGTTGGGATCTGTCTGTACATGATAAAAGGAGGGAGGGAGAGAGAGAGAGAGAGCAAGAGGGCAACTTCATCACTACTGGAAGCTTGTGTAACACTGTGATTAGCAAGTGCATGAGGACTAGATTTTTATTGTTTGGGGAGTGGTGAATGAGTAGAATAGTTTACCAGAGTCAGTTATAATGATTAGTGTGGCATTCCTGAACTGACTCTTTCCACTTCATGGAGTACTAAAAAAAGTATGGAGTAAAGTGTAATAATAATAATTTAATTCTAGCAGTATGTCCGGTCTGGGGTCTTTCCCCCAGAGGCAGAACTACATGCCACGAGACGGGTCCCCAGGTTGCGGATTGGGGAATGGCCACCAGATATGGTGGCTAGCTGCGAATAGCCAATAAGCAGTCCCGGACAAGAAGCGGCAATACTAACAGGACGTGGTGAGTTAGTGGACAACTCCAGTAACTCTATAGAATGCCACAGAAGTCCAATGACGGTACTGCATCAAAGCGAGCTTAGGCTGCCCTAGCCTAAATCTATATGCTCCTTCTTCCATCTCTCCCAAGCTCTTCAAGGAAGACTAAGGGTTTGTCAGATAAGTGTCGATATGCTGACAGTAAAAAGAAAATACAATTGAAATCTGATGCCAAAGAACAAGAGAAAGACTCATGCCGGCTCGGACATCACCCGGTCAAACAAGGCCTGCATCCCTAATCGAGTAATCAGGGTTGGATGGAAAAATCAGTTACTGACAACAAAGATAAAAAAAATCAAACACGGGGCCTGTAAAGGATGGAATATCAATTGGTACATGGAATGTCCGTACACTCTGGGAAACTGTAAAATTGCAGTTGCTTCAAGAAGAAATACAGATGTGATATATTGGGTATTTCAGAAATGAGATGGGCACTGTCAGGAGAATCAAATGGTGGAAGAGTTCTGGTCAGGAAATGAAAGTAAGCATGAAGCAGGCACAGGTTTCCTGCTAAGTAACAAGGTCTGTCAGGCAATGATAGGATACAAACCAGTTAGTGAAAGAATAATGATTGCAACATTCAGTGCCCAACCATTTAATATCACGACCATTCAAGTATATGCGCCCACTGAAGAGAGTGCAGATGAAAACATTGAGAGATTTTACAGGGATCTAGAACTAGAAATTGATAAGGTGCCAAAACAGGATATACTCATCGCTGGAGGAGACTGGAATGCAAAGATTGGCAAAAATAACACAGGATGGGAGAAGGTTATGGAAAAATTTGGATATGGAGAAAGAACTGAATGTGGAGAGATGCTTCTGGAATTTGCCCTGATAATAACCTGATGATTTGCAATACCAAATTCCAACAAAAAGGTTATGGTAAATGGACATGGTGCTCCTTCGATGGCAAACATAGGAATATGATCGACATGATATTAATAGACCAGAAATAGAGAACCTCAGTTCAACAGTGCAGATCATTCCAAGTAGCTGATATTGATTTGGATCACAGCTTAGTGATTGCAAATATAAGACTAAAACTGAAAGAGAAGTACAAAGGAAAGTTCCAAAAAGCTGGAGACATTTCAAAACTAAACGAAGACAGGCTAAGAACAGCATATCAGAACATATTAGAAACTAAGCTTAAGACATCAAGTGAAAAACAAAATATAAATACAAGAGCAGAACGACTGACTACAGTGCTAAAAAAAGCAGTAGAGGAAGTAATTCCTGAAAAAGAAAAGATCAACAACAAATGGATAACTCAGGAAACCCTAAAATTTTACAAGAGCTTTTCTCTTATAAAATTTTACAAGAGAACTGAAACTTAAAAGCGATAATTCAGAGGCAGCAGATGAGTTATAATGTCAAAAATGCAATGAAGTATGGAAAGCAGCAAGATCTGATAAAGACAAATGGTTGGAGGACTGGTGCAAAGACATTGAACAGTACTATGGAGAAAACAAACCTAGAGAGGTCTACAAACTTATAAGAAATGTCAAAAGGAAGTGGCAAACAAGATCAGTAGCAGTCAAAGATGAAGATGCTAGAGTATTGATGGACAAGACTGAAATCATACACAGATGGACAAGATATTACAGCAAACTATATAAAAATCAACTAAATAATACTGCAACAGAGGTAATCAAAGAACTAAAAGCAATTTCTCCACCAGCAGAGATATTTGAAAATGACATCTTGGAAGAGGAGGTGAATAAGGCTATAAAACATCTCAAGAACAACAAGAGTCCTGGAGATGATAACATAATAGGCGAGATGCTAAAATATGGGGGGGAATCAGTTGTGAAAGAAATGTAAGCTATGTAATGAAATATGGAGATCAGGGTATGCCCGAAGAGTGGAAAAAATCAGTCTTGGTTGTTCTTCATAAGAAAGGCAGTGCTTTAGAATGCACCAATTACAGAACTATTGCATTAATGAGTCATCCTGGCAAAATGCTGATGAAAATAACAGAACGCCTGAAGGGTCATATGGAGGCATATCTTCCTGATGAGCAAGCTGGATTTCGAAAAGATCGAAGTACAGTGCACCAAACACTCACACTAAGACTAATAGCAGAGAAAGCTCGAAGAAAGAACAAAAAGATATACTGCTGTTTGTGGACTTCCAAAAAGCATTTGATAATATTGACCAAAATATAACATGGACTGTCTTGGAATCCTATGGTGTGGACAATAAATTGATCTGCCTGCTGAAAGATATAAACAGCCAGGCACAAGTAAAAATCAGGATAGCAGGTGCGACTGGAGATTGATTCGCCACTAGTCAAGGCATAAGACAAGGGGACCCAATATCACCAATCATCTTCATCACACATCTGGGAAGAACACTAGATAAGATTAAAGAAGAAGGTGGAGGCATTTCAATAAATGGCATGAGAATAAACTACCTCTGCTTTGCAGATGACATTGTCCTGATTGAAGAAGATGCAGCAAGGCTGAAAAAGAAAACTGCAAACACTGTACACAGAAGGAAAAAGATATGGACTAAATGTCAACTTTGAAAAAACTAAAATAATAATATCTGGACAACAGGAGTTACTGAACAGAGTTATCATAGACAGATTTCAACTGGAAAATGTGGAACACCACATATCTTGAATGACGCATGACTTGGACTCCAAACAAGAGATAAAAATTAGAACAGCCAGAACAACAACTATTTTAAAAGCCATGGACAAAATATGGAAGAGTTGAGCTATAAAGATGTAAACTAAACTGCGCATTGTAGACACCTGTATCTTCAGCAGCATGCTCTATGGATGTGAGGCCTGGGTACTCCTGAGAGAATCTGAAAGGAGGATATTAGCATTTGAGAGGAAGTGCTATAGAAAGATGTTGAGAATAAGCTGGATCGCAAAAGTGAACAATGAGGAAATCTACAGATGAATACAACCAAAAGAAAACCTGATCCAGAAAATAATCAAAAGAAACTACGTCTCTTTGGCCATATATATAGAATGAACGATGAAAGGAAAGATTGAAGGAAAGAACAAAAAAAGGAAGACCAAACAGAGAATGGAGCGATGACATTGTCAAATGGTGCAGAAACTCTATACACAAACTGAGTCATCTTGCACAAAATAAAATGCAATGGAAGAATCATATCAAGATGGCATCAGACACCTACGGGCACTGGACCCATGGTTGTTGTTGATGATGATGTGTAAAATCAGGAATTCTGTTGTTTTTCTGGGAAATTATATTTATGATGCACCTCACTTCTTAACGGTAATTTTTTTTGTGAAATTTAACTAGCTTAGTGTTAATGGCACACATCCTATACACGTCATTGCTGAACCACAGATGTCTTAAGTAAAAAGTCAATTTTTGTGCATGTGTGTTTTGGAAAAATAAACAGCAAACAATGAAGCACTCACTTATGTTGCATATTACCTTGGGAATCCTTGTAATCTGAATGCTTTTCTTCATAATGATTTAGGAGTCCTGTAAAAAAAGTAAGCATTTTTTTAAAAAGGTCATTGTTAAATATTTTCACAAATCAAATTTTGTTTACAATATTTTGTGAACTGAACAAATGCATGATACCATCAGCCAAATGAATATGGGATTATTTTTAGCATAGTCTTGGGACAGAACTAGGTGAGTCAATCTGCATGAGTTCATACTTGAGTGCAGCATGGATATACAAAATATACATTGGATCTTTGTCTCTTATGATGCAGCAAGAGAGTATAACACTTAATTATAAAAGGATTTATCTTTTTATTATAAAATTAAATGCAATTCAGTAACAAATAGTGATGTATTTTATAATTATTATTTATCAGATATCTCCATGGTGTCCAAAACTCATAGTGGTAGATCCACTCTGTTATTCAGACAATACCTATCGTACCACTCCTTGAACTTAGTCACCAATGAAGTATTCAAAATCACCTTGACAACCCATTCCACCGACTAACTACACTACAAGCAAAAAAATCTGGTCCTAACACCTTGCTACCTACAACTCTTACAATTTTCAGTGGAATGTCCATCTAGGCCAGCTTGACAAATCCTTTCAGGCTTAGAGGAAACACCATCCATGCTGATGAATGATTTCCATGACAAATTGTGAGAAATGAAATAATTATAGACATCAAGAATGTATTGGCCTTTTGTTGTTTTTGGAAGAGATTTGCAAAATAAAAATTGTTCAGTGATGTCTCAATTACAAACAAACCTGCTGAATGCTAGAAGTTGAGATATTCCATCGATGTCAATTGACTAAGCCAACTCTCTCTCTCTCTATGTTCAATAGGCATCTACAGATGCCGCATGGTCACTCCAATGCTCGATAATGTGCCACAATAGGCTTTGCCATGTAGTCCTGTTGTTTGCTTTTCTGGTGGCCTCGACTCTCTGAAGATCAGTCACTCCACAAGCACCATCCATCCATCTCATTGATGGTTGGCCCCTTCCTCTTTTTCCAGGAACTTTACCTTCTATTACTGTTCTGAGAAGTCCCCCTTCCATCCTTTCTATGTGTCTAAAATGTTTTAACTTTCTTCTGTCAATGCCACATCTCAAAAGCAGATATCTGTTTCTTATCTGACTTCTTTAGGTTCCAAGTCTCACATCCATAAGTCGCTGTTGGAAAAACAACTGCATCCAAAATCCTCAACTTTGTTCCCATGGAGATAGATCCATCCTTCCAAATTTTAGACAGATCTCTGACTGTTGTTTTCACCATTCCTAACGTTTTTCTGACATCTTCTGAACAGCAATTCTTCACATTAATAATGGATCCAAGGTACTCAAACTTGCTGACTTGCTCAATTCTTTCTCCATTAAGGTACACTTGTTTTTCAAGAGCTTCTCTTGTTTGTATTTCCTTTGAGAACCATAATCTTTGTCTTGCTAGGATTGAGTTGAAGTCCTCTGTTACTATTGATCTTGTTAACTTTATAAAGAATTAGTCCTAGTTCTTCCATGTCATTACAAAGGAGTACTGTATCATCAGCATACCTCAGATTACTGATCAATCTACCTCCTATCCTAATTCCTGTCCTGAGCTCATCCAATGCTTCATGCACGATGTCCTCCACATATATACTAAACAAGTGAAGAGAACGATAGCAAAAAAAAAAAACTGTTCTTCAAATGTTAGCTGTCACTTGCGACTCAATATCTTGAGATATGACTTGTATATGCTGACTAATAGTGTTACCTGACACAGTAATGTTAAAAATTTCTTTTTCATATTCTTCGCAAAACATAACATTCGCAATTTTACAGCATGCTGTAACATTATTGACTCAGCAATTGTATGTGAATTTTGTCTTTTTTTGCCATGATTTCAGAAAAGATATAGCTTGCTTCTTGAGCTTTGTCAGAAATAGTTCCAGTGTTGGTCAACTTTTAACATGGCATGTTTGATCAGCTATAAGCCTTTAAAAATACTCAGTGGTTTCTCATTTAAATTTCAGTACTTTATGTGAAAGCATTTTTTCATCTTACTTGGAACCACTGGTTTACCAGTTTCTCACTACAAACAACACACACATAGGATGAGGCTGCTCTTCTCCAAATGAAATGAATCTGAAGTACAAATATTATTCATTATACTAGTGTTGGATTCTGAATGAAGAGAAATTGAAATTATTAATACTCCCTTCAGAATCCAACATAATCCACCATATCAAAGACAACATTTGTAGATATTATTTGATGTAAATTTCTTGTTATAAACTATTATTCATATAATTACCTTTGAGTTTTTTTTATTTAATTATTAAATTTAAGATATGTATTAATAATGGAAGAGACTGTATAAAAATAATGTTCAGATTATTTTCTATATTCCTATATTAATAGTAGAAGAATTTGTGTTCATCATATTTAATTATATATTAATTGAATTTAAAAATATCTTTTTATTTAGTTTCTGTATGTAAAGGTATAATGTTATGTAATGCTTATGCTTATGTACTGCTCTAATTGTTGTCATGGAGACGGAGTTAAAAATAGAAAGTGCGAGCGTGGTAGTGCGTGAGTGAGTTATGGACGTGAGATGGAATTGATATGAGCTAGACGGAGAAAACAAGTTTTGGCGGGAAAAAGGAGTGAAGGTATATAAACGGAAAGTGAGAGAAAACAAGAGTCGGAGTGAGCACTAGAAGCAGCAGTGAGTCAGCACTAGAACTGTGTAACTAGGGACTGAGTACAGTTGGAGTACTCAGCACAAGAACGACACTTAGAAGAGTACAATAGAGATGAGGAAATAATTTATTAGCAGCATGGAGTTAAGCAAGAAGCTGTAGTACAAAGAATTAAGTGCTGTAATCAGATTACGAAGGATCGAGATGTAAATTGACAACTCAGAATATTGATATGGAATTCTGAAGTTAATGTGGAATTACAGAGCTTTCAAGGTAGATTAGTGGAAAGCTGATTCTATTGCTAAGTAGTGTATGAGGAATAAGTGAATTTTCTAGTGCAAGTGTGTCTGCATTTGTGATGTGCTGAGATTAAAGATTAAGTTAATTTAAAGAAGATTACTTTTGAAATGTGTAGCTCTAGTGTGATAGTTAACTAGTTTTGAGTGTGCCTCAGTGAATAACATGTGCAAGAATTTATTCCGGTAAGAACAGTTGTACTTTATAGCATTTTAAAGTGAAGTTATAAGAATTAACTCCTCCTGTTAAATTCTAACATTAACTGTGGTGTTTATGCTGAAATTAGCTGAAGCTAGAAGATTAATAGTCTCCCCTCCTTAAAGTGGTAACTACTTCTTGACTGAACTATGTGATTTCTGACTAAGGGATAGATAGAGAATACAACTGTTAAAATATTTGCTGTGTATTTCAGTGATATTGAACTTTGGAACTATATTGTTTATTAGGGAGGAATTAGATTTCAAAGATTCAATGTTTGATACTAAGAGTTGAGTGAATGTTGTGAGTTGTTGAACATAATTAATTCTACATTATCTTGTATCCATAGTATGTTTATGTATATAATATATAACCCTGCATTAAATGTTTTGTTTTATTAATTTCAATTTGTTGTTAGCCTGATTCTTTTTTCACTGCACCATTCATAAAATTATTGGACCTAGCGGGAACCTTAAATGTTAATGTAAAATTCGGTCTATATATAAACATTAAACTGCTAAAGTTAATTAATATTTGATTACACTATTTTACACAGACTAGTCTGAATATAGGGTGGCACAATATAATAGAAATTTCCCGATATTTGGATTAGTGATCAACATACAATTAATTAACCTTATTAAGAACAACATTAAAACAAGATGGCAGATCAAATGACGGGATGGACGATCCAACACTAGTACACAATGGTTTTAGAATAAATCCTAATGGTGCTCTGCATGTGTTACTACCAGACCTAGTGCTAACCATACTTGATTCATTGTCATCATCTAACATATGTTTTTTTTTTAAATTAGATATCTGTTCACGTCTAATAAGCCCTAAAATAAACAAAACAAAAATAAAACACAACTAAATTCTGGAATTAGAAAATTACTAAAATGAAATAGTAATAAAAAAACAAAATGCATTAACACAAGCTCACATAGAATTATACACATGATCCAAACAACAGCTGACTGAAGACTGACACCAGTGGCTTGAAAAGGGTGGTAAAATTATATTGTAGAATTATTTTGAGATCGAGAGTGAAAGGAACAGAAGTTTTTGTAATTTTACTATAACAATTTTATTACTATTATTAAACTGTTGCTGATTTCATTCTTATCAGCCTTTTATGAAAAATATATAGTACTTTTAAAACTTAGCTCAACGTAAATTAAAGATACCAAGAAATTATATACTTTGTTTAATCCTTTATTCAAAACAAAATCCTTTATTCAAGACAAAATCCTTTATCCGAAACTTTGTTTGCTTACACTTCGATAAGCAAACAAAGTTTGCACCTGAAGTATTTTCAGGACTAGGACAATTCGTATATAGAAGCTAACGACTTCACATCACTTATTATTATTATTACTACGGGCAACTCCAAGGAGTACTTAGACTCATCAAGGGAGGCCCTAAATATCATGTCCATCACAACTATTCAACATTCACACAGTATCTATCATACTCTGCCTTGGAATTATTCACTGTCATAGCACCCACAACAGACTCTGGCAGTTTATTCCACTCATTCACCACTCTAAAAGTAAAAAACCCAGCTCTAACAGCCTTACTAACTACACTCTTGCTCAGCTTCCATGGATGTTCCCTAGTCCTCCCACCACCAGTCCTGTTCTCAAAAATATCCTCTGAATTAATCCTATAGAAACCCTTCAGCAATTTGAATTTCTCAATCATATCTCCCCTTTTTCGCCTATCAACCAATTTCTGCAACCCACAAATCTTCAACCTGTTTTCATAAGGTTCATTCCATAGAACTGCTATCATCTTGGTCACTAACCTCTGGATCCTCTCAACCTCCTCCCCATCAAGAAGAAACCTAGGTGACCCTCTCTGGGCACAGTAATCAAGGTGTCTTATCAAGGATCGATACAGAGGAACAATAACTAGCTTATCTCTGTTCGTCAAAGTATTCTTCAGCATCCAAGTGATTTGATCAGCTGATTTAGACACTTTTGCGATGTCCCCCCTAAACGTCATCTCCCTATCTACCAACACTCCCAAATCCCTGGCATCATCAATCTCATGGAGTACAGTTCCACCAATGTGGTATACTACTGCTAATCTTTTCACCCCAAAATGCATAACCTTACATTTTGCCACATTAGATTGACATCCATTCTCCTTAGCCCATACCTCCAATCTATCCAAATCATCCTGCAAAATTTTGACAACTTCTGCATTCACTATTGCCCTACCCAACTTAGCATCATCAGTGAACAAATGAACCATTCCTCTCAGATCCTTCCCTATATCGTTAATGAACATATTAAACAGCAGTGGTCCAAGAAAAGAACCCTGCGGCATACCACTAGTCACAGCCGTCTTTCACTGTGATATAAAACCTGAGCAAGTTACTGAGGCATGATCGACCCTTCACAAAACCATGTTGTCCCCCATACAGTATCTCATTTTCATCAATCCATTCCTGTATTTTACCCTTGACTACTTTCTCCAAGACCTTGACAACGACTCCTGATATGCTGATCGGTCAGTAATTTGCAACAGTAGCCTTGGATCCTCCTTTATGTAGTGGAACTATTTTCCCCTCTTTCCACCCCTTTGGGACTAAACCAGACCCGAGACTCAGATTAAACAATAAGGTCAAGGGCACTGACAATTCTTTAGCTGCTACAAGTAAGACCTGTGGTGATATATCATCCAATCCCACAGATGTATTCCTAAGGTTCTGTAATAGACTATTCACCTCCACTTCATGCACCACAATTCCCATATAAACTAATGGTTACTTCATTCCTTCAACATCACCACGTGGATGATATACTCTTGCAAAGTGCTCATTCAGTAATTCCACTATATAGACTGATTCAGTGACCTCCATACAATCGCCGTTCCTTAAAATCATTCTGCCATGTACAGTTTTTCTTTAACTAGCAGCATATTGAAAGAACTGTTTGGGATTCTCTTTAGCTTTCATTGGCTAATTTCCTTTCATAATCCGTTTTTGCCTTTCTCACCACACTCATTACCCTTCTGGCCTGCACTTTATACCGTTCATGTGCCTGCAGGTCACTTTCTCCTTAAATTCCTTCCATAGTTGTTTCTTTTTTTGCAACTCAAGTTTAATGGTGTTATTCATCTATTTAACCCCTACTTGATTCACTATTCGGACTCTAGGTATGAGTCTGCCATAACCTCCTGCAAATGCTACTTGAATACTTCCCATGCCCTATCAACATCCAGCCCTTGTAGTTTTACATGCCATGACACTGAATCAAGCAATCTCCTAAGCTTGTCATACTTGTCAGCATGGTAATTCCACATGTACCATCTTAACCGAAAATTTTACACATTTAGCCACCTCCCAGGTCAAGACACTATGATCACTCTCAACAATAGGGCAACATGGACATATTCATTACAGTCAAATTCTCAGATGCTATTACTAGGTCAAGCACCCTCGAACCCCTAGTATTTTCCATTACATGCTGTCTCAGATAGTTATTCCTCAGTAACTGAATAAAATCCATTTTCTTCCTCACATGTGTTCTCTCCTCCTTCCAATTAATGTTATTATAGTTGAAATCACCCATAACAATTACACACCTTCCACTCATTTCATCAATTTGCCTATGCATACTATCTCCACCATCTATTCCATCAATTGGTCTATAGCAGTACCATACTGTACATTTTGTTCCATTAGTCTCAATCTCACACCAAATTGCCTCAAATGATATCCTTTCACTAGCCTTGGTATCCAATAATGTAAAGCACATCTCCTTGCAGACATGTATAATGCTATATATATTATGGGAAGGGTCACTACACAGACCTGTTTCCCTGTTTATGTGTGGGGGTTACCTCTCCAGAAACTCATGATATCCCTCAGTTCACCCAACAATGAGTGACCATTCAACTCAGCAGTGGCTCTGCTCAGTGACAGGCTCCCCTACCACCAAGCAGAACTGCTCATATTCCAGGGAAAAGCATCAGCCGGGGAAGCCTAATACAGGCCACCCCAATGGATCCAAATCCATGGATGCTTAAAAAGGTCCCTAAGACAAAAACCTTAGGAGAGCAAAAACTCTACTCCCCTGGAATCAAACCACCAACCGGTTTCAACCTTTATTGAGATCTCATCAATGGGAGTCAGACAAAGAGTTGATACTAAGGTTGAAGTAGTGCAGAAGTCATATTTTCATATATGATTAGCCAAAAGGTGTCACATCTTATTATTAAAATACTCTGAATTAGAGATAGTTGTTGGATGTTTTTCCACTTGGTTATACTAAAAATTAAAGATTTAATTTATTACTTGGTTATTATATACTTGGAGAAAGAAATTATATACTTGGTTTAATCCTTTATCCAAGTGTAAGCAAACAAGTTTGCTTACACTTGGAAAAAATAGTTTAGTATCACCTCTGGGTTTGGCCCCCACTGACGAGACCTCAATAAAGGTAGAAATTCTGGATAGTGACCCTTCCCATAATGCATAGCATTATACATGATCACAAGGAGATGTGCTTTGCATTATGGAATACTAAGGCAAGTGATGTGAAGTCAGTAGCTTCTTTATACGTGTTGCCCCAGTCCTGAAAATAGTTCAGGTGCAAACTTGTTTGCTTACACTTTGATAAAGGATTAAACCACAAATATAATATCTCGGTATCTTTAATTTATACTATAACCAAGTGGAAAAACTTCCAACAACTTTATCTCAATGATTTTTTTCATTTCTCCATTTTTTGTTTTCTCAATTACTTTTGACCCTCCTATGGCAAACCTGTAGGCCCTTCACAGCACTCTGGTTTTAAATTGCTGTTCTAGATGAACAGTATCCTAAAAGTGAACATTGAGAAAGGAGAAATTGTTCACGGATATGTGTTTATTTGAGCACATAGAGAAAAGTAGCTAGTGCACAACAGAAGACACTGGACAAATGGACCAGTTTCACGTAGAACTATGAATTACTTATGAATTGTAAGAAGGATCAGCATGATTTTAAATCATACAGAAAATGTACAAATTAATAATCTTAGTTGGCAAGTCTTATAGAAGAAAATGAAAATTTCAAAGATTTGGGAAGCATGCTCTTTAAAAATGGTAGTTTAGACTGGGAGAAAACAAAAAAGATTTCACTGGACCAGAGCTTCTTTAATAATGTAAGTAGTCGACTTTTCGACAGTTAAGTCATACTGAAGTGTAATCTTCTGATTAGAAAAGAAAAAAGTAACTTTTTTTTAAATTCAAACAAGCAAACAAAGTTTGCACATGAAGTAACTTCATGACTGGGAAACTCATATATAGAGGCTAGTGACTTTATATCAATTTCCTTAGCATTGCATAATGCAATGCACATATCCTTACAGAGATGTGCAATGCTATGAATTATGGGAAGGGCCACTATCGAGACCGGTTTCGATCTTTATTGAGGTTTTGTCAGCAGGAGTCAAACCAAGAAGTGGCCAAGATACAGAAGGCAGAACCATTTGGTGGTTTCGTCCCCACTAGCATGAGCTTTTTTAAAGTAAATATTAAGACTGGCACTGGTTTCTTTTAATAAATATTAGATTGCTAGTAGCGCAGTTAATATCTGCATTACAGGATTACTTTTAGTGATATCACGGCCACCATTTTTTAGTAGCTCAAATAGAGCACATGCTGGTGGTGTGGAATTATTTTTACATCAAGAGATTATTCAATTCTCAGTCTTACAACTGAAAGTTTTTTTTTCCCTCTTACAATCAAAAGCAAAGGTTTAATATTTTTCCCCACCTGAGATAATGGTACCAATTCTTCCTAGGGTGTATACTCTAGGAATCGAAATTCCAGGATGTGAAGTAGCAAGATGGCTGACTGATATTTTAAAAGAGATACTTGCTGCAAATAAGATTTATTCTTTCACCCTGTACAGCAGAGGGAAATATTTAATTGTAGCTAAAGATGTGGAAACAAGGGACAAACTATTACAGGGTTTTACTTTCAAAGGCAGCACAGTTATTCCTGTAATAGTTAGGAATAACTGTGCTGGTAAAACAGTAAAAATCAAAAGATTTCCAGTGGAATATATATAGAACAGTAATTATTATTATTATTATTCGTGACACCTCCAAGGAGTCCGAAGACTCATCGCGGGAGAAGATTCAAACTAGTTTTCTGGTGTCACCTTCACAATGGATATGAAGACATCTGTACCAAATTTGGTACAACCTGAGTTATGGTAAACTATCCTGGAGTACAAAGGCATTGCCTGCGTTGTGGTTTATACGATCACTTGGGTGATAACTGTCCCAAATCGAAATGTTTCAAATGAATGGAGAGCAGACATATCGCTAATCAGGGTCTCAAGCCCTGTCAGAAATGCGAAAGTTCTGAATACGTGTTAACACCTGTCCTTTTAGAACTTTCAGTGAAAGCTCTAAAAGAACTTTTAGCCAATTAGAACAACGTATATATCAGAGAGGCATAATGAAGAGTTCCTGGATATTATAATTCAGTCTAGTAAAGAACTCAGCTGCTTTTAAACAAACTACACTTGATAAAATTACAAAAAGTGCACGACCAAATCAGCTAGAAATTAGCCCCAAAATTTCAGAACTGCAGGAGCCACTTTCCAAGTCAAATATGGATGGAACAACCTTATTTGAAATCACCAATAATAAACCTAGTATAACAACTGAACAGATACAAGATGAAATGCAAAAACATATAACTGTTCTACAAGGAGAAACTCGAGAAGAAGCAGAAAAGCAAGTAAGAAACTGAAAAAACTTAATATGCAGAAAAGATCATCAAAAAGTAAGTCGCTCTCAAGCAGGTGGTTTAGTTATGCTATGTTGATGATGTATTTGCTATTTGGATATAAGGTCAAGACTCATTGGATACAATTTTAGTGCATTTCAATAGCCAACACCCTAAAATCTACTTAGCAATGGAACAGGAAACTAAAGACTGTCTGCCCTTCCTGGATGCACTATGCACTAATCACACGACTTCAAGATGGTTCTTATCTTTTTTGTTTTATATAAAACCCATACATACCGGAAGATATTTGCATAAACAGTCACATCATCGAGCTAAACAGTATGGTATCCTAAAAACACTAACTCACAGAGCTAGTGTTATTTGTTCCAATGATAATACACTTACTGCTGAACTCACTCACTTATGTCACACCTTCTTAGCCAATGGCTATAATTATTATTATTATTATTATTATGGATGACTCCAGGGAGTCCTTAGACTCATCGAGGGGGGGGGGTGGCCCTAAACATCATGTCCACACAACTATTCAACATTCTCACAGTATCTATCATACCTTGCCTTGAACACATTCACTGTCATAGCACCCACAACAGACTCTGGCAGCTTATTCCACTCATTTACCACTCTAAAAGTAAAGGCCCCCAGCTCTAACACCCTTGCTAACCACACTCTGCCCAGCTTCCATAGGTCCCCTAGTTCTCCCACCACCAGTCCTGAACTCAAAAATATCCTCTGAATTAATCCTATAGAAACCCTATAGCAATTTGAATGTCTCAATCATATCTCCCCTTTTCCACTTATCAACTAATTTCTGCAACCCACAAATCTTCAACCTGTTCTCATAAAGTTCATTCCATAGACCTGCTACCATCTTGGTCACTCACCTCTGGATCCTCTCCACTTTCTCCCCATCAAGAAGAAATCTAGGTGACCAAATCTGGGCACAGTAGTCGAGATGAGGTCTTATCAAGGCTTGGTACAGAGGTACAATAACTTGCTTGTCTCTGCTCGTCAAAGTATTTTGCAACAACCAAGTGAGTTGATAAGCTGATTTAGCTACTTTTGCAATGTGCCCCCTAAACGTTATCTCCCTATCCACCAACACTCCCAAATCCCTGGCATCATCAATCTCATGGAGTACAGTTCCACCAATGTGGTATACTGCTGCTAATCGTTTCACCCCAAAATGCATAACCTTACATTTTGTCACATTAAATTGACATCCATTCTCCTTAGCCCAGAACTCCAATCTATTAAAGTCTTTCTGCAAGATTTTGACATCTTCTGCAGTCTCTATTGCCCTACCTAACTTTGCATCATCAGTGAACAAATGAACTGTTCCTCTTAGATCCTTCCCTATATCGTTAATGAACAAATTAAAGAGCAGTGGTCTAAGAACAGAGTCCTTTGGCACACCACTAGTCACAGGCCGTCTTTTGGACTCTATTCCTGAATAAACTACTCTCTGATATCTCTCCATCAACCACCCACCGATCCATCTCACCAACCCTATATCCATTCCCATATGTTGTAGTTTACGGATTAGAATTCCATGTGGTATCCTGTCAAATGCCTTAGCCAGGACCAGCAGTATCACTGTAAACCCATTGCCCTTATCCAGTTCAGCCACCACTGTGTTATAAAACTTGAGCAAGTTACTGAGGCATGATCTACCCTTCACAAAGCCATGCTGTCCCCCGTACAGTATCTCATTTTCATCAATCCATTCCTGTATTTTTTCCATGACTACTTTCTCCAAGACCTTGACAACGACTCCTGATATGCTGATCGGTTGGTAATTTGCAACAGTAGTCTTGGATCCTCCTTTATGCAGTGAAACTATTTTCCCCTCTTTCTACACCTTCGGGACTAAACCAGACCCGACTCAGATTAAACAACATGGTCATGGGCACTGATAATTCTTTAGCCACTTCACGTAAGACCCGTACCGGTATACCATCCAATCCCACATGTGTATTCACATTAAGGTTCTGTAATAGACTATTCACCTCCACTTCATTCACTACAATTCCCGTATAAAAGAATGGTTCCTTAATTTTTTCAATGTCACCACCTGGATGATATACTCTTGCAAAGTGCTCACTCAGTAATTCCACTATCGGTGACCTTCTTGCCATCATCGTTCCTTAAAATCATTCTGCCGTGCATTAATCCCCCAAAGGATAGAAAAAACACTAAATGCTCCCCAGAAATCCCCTCCATAGCCTACTACATAAGACTACAGCAAAAACTGTTACCATCCCATACATTCAAGGCACATAATATCTAGGGTGCTCAATAGATATTAACACATTTAAACCTTATGTCAAATTGGCAACTGACATACTTTTCACCTATGGACATATTCTCTTCTTTATCACATTCAGGAGTTTACGAAGTGCCTTGCTCTTGTGACTGGGATTACTATGGACAGACAGGAAGAACTGTTGACATCCACCTAGGTGAACATAAAAAAAATACATCTGGCACTATTGGTATGGGAAGTTGGGTGTAGCAGACCATGCCTCGGACACCCCCCCCCCCTTTACACAGGATCAATTGGAAGAAAAAAAGTGTTGATTCCAAAAACAATCTCTCTCTGAGATTGTTTTTGGAATCAACAGATCAAAGAAATAAAACAGATCAAATACTCCAAATCTCAAGTATGGCTGCATAAATCTACCAAAAATCTGGGAGATAGTCATTCTATGATATAATTAATACTTGTTTTCTCTCTTTTTTTAACATAGATGGCACCTAATTAGGACCTTAGTTCCTTGTGTTGTCCATTACATTTTTTTTTTTTAAAACTATCCCCACTTTTATATTAAACTGTTGTTGTAGTAGTGTGACAAACTGTTTGTGCTCTGAAGAAGCGATATAATACCAGCGAAATATCAGCAAATAAGTTAATAAATATTTGTTATTTTTTATTCTGTGTTGTCATCAATTCTGTGAAAATAAATTAACATGCCCAAATATAAGATTTTATTATTTAATCTTACAGTCATATAATTATATTTACATAACTAAAATATATTAATAACTTCATAACTACTATAACAAATTCAGCACAAATAAGTAAAATATTTTAGCTATGTATGCACAATTTCTACTGAAAATGACAAATTGAATATGGGAATAGATTAGAGAATAAGGAAAGCTGGTACAGTGGAGAGCTATCCAAATAAATGTATGTTGAATACGATAGGAATGAGCCATATCACTAACATAGAGTATGCAACAGAATTCTCAAAGTAATTTTAATTTATGTATCTGAAAGTTGGGTCAGAAATAAAACAGATCATTGAAAGCTAGAATCTATGGATATGAGAGTAAGTTTTGAGAATAATTGGCAATGTGGATAGATAATTTCAAATAGAATTACATTAAGAAAGAAAATATTGCCAAAAGAAACTGACATTATTAGCATTTAAAGATATGTAAGTGATTATACTACCATAGATCTATCTAAGCAGCAGGGCTAAATATGATCATCTATATTTTATTATTATTATTATTTAGGCCTCCAAGGAGTCAAAAGCCTCAATGCAGAAGGTCCTTCCTAGGAAACACAAAGTCTATCATACCACACCTTAAACTCATTGACCATTCTCACTCTCACCACTCTATCAGGCAATACATTCCACGGTTCAACCACCCTCCATGCAGAGAAACGACTCCTCACCCTCTGGCTCACAGTTATCTTTCGTAACGTCCAGGGATGGCCCCTTGTCATAACTCCTTCCTGCTGCTCAACCAAGCAAAAGAACTCCCCAATGTCAACCCTGTAACCACCTCTCAACAGTTTAAAAGTCACAATCATATCACCTCTCCTTCTTCTATCCACCAAGCTCTGCAGTCCACATTCCCTCAGCTGATTCTCATAACTAACATTGTACAGTCCTAAAACTGTCTTTGTTATCTGCCTTTGTTATCAATCATCAACACCAGATCTCTTGTCTCCCCTACTTCCTCCACTATATCTCCTCCAATAGAGTATGCAGTGTCACATCAATATGTCCCAAACCTCAAGACCTTACATTTTGCTGCATTAAACTGACACCCCCCATTCATTTGCCCATCTGTCCAGCTTATTCAAATCTTCTTGCATGACTACCATATCTGCACTATTACTAATAACACTTCCCGGCTTCACATCATCTGCAAACAACTAAACATTCCCTTGCAATCCACTGACAATGTCATTGATGTAAAGGATAATTTACATCAATGACAAACAATATAGGTCCCAGTACTGAGCCCTGTGGGACCCCACTTGTAACCCTCGGCCTTCTTGAAACTGCCCCACTATACACAACTCTCTGATACCTATCAGAGAGTTGTGTATAGTGGGGACAGCCAATCCTGAATCCAGCTGACCAACCTGACATCCAGACCCATGTGCTGCAACTTAAATATCAGCTTATCATGTGGCACCCTGTCAAATGCCTTAACTAAATCCAAGAAAATGGCAGTATCTGCCCTTATCCTCATCTACTGCTCTTGTAACTTTATTATAAAAGGCTAGCATATTACTAAAACAAGAGTGCCCCTCTCACAAATCCATGATGACTCTCACAGACAACATTAGTCTCATCTGCCCAATGCTGTATATGGTCCCTAACTAATTTCTCCAAGATCTTACTAACTAGTGATGACACACAAACTGGTCTATAATTAGACACTTCCAGTCTGCTACCACCCTTATGCAATGGCACTATCTTACCTTAGTTCCATTCCATGGGCACCTTTCCAGCAGCCAGACTTTCATTGAAAAGCAAGGTCAAAGGCACTGTCAGTTCCCTAGCACATTCTCTTAAAACTCGTGGTGAAATACCATCCAGTCCCACAGCTTTACTGATATTCAGCATACTCAGTATTTGAAACACACTCTCCTCCTGTACCTCTAAACCTTGAACCTGCCCTATCCCTCTAGCATTAAAACTGACTCCTCCATGATGAAATCCTCCAATAAAGTGTTCATTGAACAATTCTACTATGTCCAATGCATCAGTCACTCTATTCCCATTTTTATCCCACAATATCATTCTTCCACAGTCACTTCTCCTCCTACTGGCCACATATCTAAAAAATTCCCTAGGATTTTCTTTGGATCTTAGGACCAATCTCCTCTCATATTCCGGTTTCGTCTTTCTTACCATACTAGTTACTCTTCTGGCCTATGTCTTATACTCTTCATGCATCTTCTCTTCTCCTGTCTCCTTATATCTCTTCCACAGCCTCTTTTTCGCATGCAATTCCTGTTTAAAATTGTTTGTCATCCACTTTACTCCAAATTGTGTCCTCTTCTTCACTCGTGGTATACAACTTACCATTGCTGCTAATAAATATTCTTTCGTAATTTCTCACACAGTAATGATATCCCGCCCTTCCAATTCCTCCCTCCATGAAACTTCCTGAAGTAGATGTCTAAGACTATTATAATCACCTGCCTTATAATTACACATACGTTCCCGTCTCTTTGTTATTCCTGCATGTCTATTCATCTTCTAAGTCAAAACCACATGGTCACTCTCTCCAACTGGTGGGAGACAGCTGGGAGAGATTTTACACTAGTATGATCACTCAAAACATAAAAAAAGTGCCGATGAAGACCAAGATCTAGGTTGATTGATGCAATTCATAATATATTAGAAGAATGAAATGTGGGAACCTGACAATATCGGAGTCCTGACAAATAACATTTAATTCAAAAGAAAAAAAAGTCATCATAGGAAGCAGTAATAATGCAAATTAATCATGTAGTATTATCGATCATAATATCCTCTATATCTCTTGAGGTAAATATCAGAAATATTATGATGATGATCATCACTACTTTTTTTTTAGATATATATACAGAAAACATTTTGTTTTAGTAACTTACTTTTTAAAAGGAAACAGTAGTGAAGCAGTCGATGAGCAGGTCTTAAGAGAAATGTAGTAACAGGTAAGTAGCACATTTTCTGCTCCTCAAAGTTCTGGTATCCATCTGAAAACTGTTGATTTTCTTTATAATGGCTCACTAATTTTTCCAGCATTTCTGGCAGAAACAGCAGGTAAACGTCATAGCGCTGGAATGATATGAATTTCATATTAAGAATTTCATAAACCACAATTTCTAAATCACAAAAATGTTCCAATTTTTCGTGAGAGACCTGGCTCAACCAAGCAAATCATGTGCACAAGACAGAAAATTTAGAACATCCTGTTGGAGAGGGAAAGTATTAGAAGTCATCCATTAAAAGAAGAAATCATACAAAAGTTCCAGGTTAGTAAATCAGCATGTGTGACTGTATTATACTTTACAATTTATTATCTTGGTTTCATCTCTATTCTATTCTAGAATAAGCAAATAAAAGTTTGTGCATGAGATAAATGTTAATAAGTGCACTGTGCATTATGGAATACACAGGAAAAAATTAATTATTATTAATACTTTATATTACTGAAAATCATTGATGATCCTAAAATGTTTACAACATGAATGAAAATGCTTAATTATTTTTGACTATGGAGCAGACTCTTTATTAACAACAAGGCTTAAAGAGTTGAATGTAACAAGGTTTAAAAAGAAGAATAACAAATTGCCAGCACCTGTCATGTTTGTTGATGGCATACTGTATATAATAGCTTTTTTATTCTCCAGTTTTTTAAACCCAAAGTTTACAAATTCATTCTTTCTTTTAAGGTTACATGGTGATTAGCATTCATATTTATGAATTTAGGGACACAAAACACATGTGTTGAAAAGATTATTTTACTGATTAATAATAAAATAATAACTTTACGTTTCGACCCCTGTATTGAGGTCATCTTCAGAAGGATACATGTGTATAAGAACCAAGCTATATGCTGTTGCACTCTATACAGGTAAATTACATCTACGTTGTTAACTAATCTTATTTCTTAGCCTGCCCTCTAGTGATAAAAGATACCTTAAAATAAAATAAAAACTACAATAAACTCTGCTAAAGTCCTCACGTGCTAGGATTCTTCTGGAATTATACAGTTTATATTGTTATATTACGATTATCTTCTGGATTTGTATAGTACAGATTGCTATTGAATGTTCAGGAAAAAAAAAAAAAAAAAAAACTTCACCAAGTCTTCTTGTATTGAGATTTTTCTTTGTGGTTGCTATGAAGGTTGTAGATGGGTCCTCCACATTCTTGGAATGGTTAGACCATCATTTTTATTCAGATTCTGATCATGTTTGAGCATTTCACACGCTTCCTTGAATTTCCGCTTGAACCAGGTTTTGGTGCGGTGTGGGGACTTGGTACCTTTTCAATCAATTCTGTGGTATGTTTGGAGTGTGTGGTCAGAAAGGCCGGTTTTTCCAAAATAGAGGTATTTTATGTGACGTTTGTGTTCATCCTTTCTGATTGGGATGGTTCACCCTATTTCTCCTATGTATGGTATGTTACATGTGCAATCTATTTTGTAAACCCCTAGGTGGGCTAGGTGTGGCAGGGAATCCTTGGAAAAACTGAGTAGGTGTCTTAATTTTGTCGGAGGTTTAAAGGTGGTTTCAATGTTGTATTTGTGTAGTGTTCTGTCTATTTTTTCGGAAATACCTCTAACATATGGTATAGCAATAGCATTCTTGAAATCTTTTTTGCTATTAGTGGTATCTTTGTGGAGGATCTTGTGAATGATTTTTATACTGTATCCATTTTTTATAAAGGTATGTTTGATGGTCTCATATTCATGGTAAAGAGCTGTGTATGTACTAGCCTATGTGTGTGTAGGTTTGGGGTAAACTGAGAAGGAGAGACAGCCTGAAGGAAGATGTGTGACAAGTGTGTCTAGGAACGGAAGAGAGTTGTTTTTTTCTATTACAATGGTGAATTGTATGTGTTTGTGTTGTTTGTTCAGGTGGCTAAGGAATGTATTTAGTGCTTTGCGGCAATGGGGCGTTTTTGAGCCATCTGGCTATCTTGAGCTATCTGAGCCAAATGTTGGGTTTTAAGATCCCTCCGTGTCAATTTAGCTGACAAAATATGGATGGAAACTGAGTGTTTACTAAATTCAACCAAAAAATTAAGCAGCAACTTAAACAAAGCTGAAAAACTGGCCCTCAAATCCCTAAAAAATAACCGTGACATTATTATCACAAAAGCAGATAAAGGGAATGCCACTGTTGCTTTAAATCGGACAACCTACATAGAAAAAATAAACCATTTGGTATCAGACCACATACCTACCAAATGGTAAATTACAACCCCACGCAATGCAACAAAAAGAAAATTACTGAACTACTTAAATCAGTTAGCACGTGGCGGGAAGAAACAATTAAAAAATTAATACTGCAGTATGCCCGCCGCCAAGAATTTATGGCCTGCCAAAAGTACACAAAACAGACACACCATTACGTCCAATTGCGGAAGGAATCGACAGCCCGAATTACCACTTAGCAAAAAAATTAGCGGCCACACTCAAGGAATTGGTTGGTCATCCCCCTTCCTACATAAAAAATACACATTTCATAAACAAAATTAAAAACATTACACTCAACTACCAAGATCTATTAGTCATCTTTGACATAACTTCCCATTTCACCAATGTCCCAATCAATGATACTATCTTGCTCTTACAGAACATATTTCCACACGACATCACAGCCCTCTGTGCCCACTACTCCGCTCGGGATATTTTGTGTGACAAAACAATTTTTACCTTCAAAAAGAAAGTACATGGGCTGTACTCTCTTTTTGACCCCCAATAGCAAACTTTTATATGGAAGACTTTGAGCAATGAGCTCTAGAGTCGGCTTGCCTAAAGCCCAAAATTTGGCTCAGATACGTTGACAATATTTTCGCCATTTGGCCCCATGGCCGCTAAGCACTAAATACATTCCTTAACCACCTGAACAAATGACACAAACGCATCCAATTCACCATTGAAATAGAAAAAACAACTCTCTTCCATTCCTAGACACACTTGTCACATGTCTTCCTTCAGGCTGTCTCTCCTTCTCAGTTTACTGCAAACCTACACACACAGGCCAGTACATACACAAAACTTCTTATCACCACCCAACACAAAAACTAGGGGTTATAAGCACCCTAACACAGAGATCAAACCATTTGTTCAAATGAACAAGCTCTTAACCATGAATATGAGACCATCAAACATACCTTTATAAAAAATGGATACAGTATAAAAACTATTCACAAGCTCCTCCACAAAGATACCACTAATAACAAAAAAGATTTCAAAAATGCTATTGCTATACCATATGTTAGAGGCATTTCCGAAAAAATAGACAGAACACTACACAAATACAACATCAAAACCACCTTTAAACCCCTGACAAAATTAAGACACCTACACAGTTCTTCCAAGGATCCTCTGCCACACCTAGCCCACCCAGGGGTTGACAAAATACAATGCACATGTAATATACCATACATAGGGGAAACAGGGTGAACCATCCCAATCAGGAAAGATGAACACAAACAACACATAAAATACCTCCATTTTGGAAAAACCGGTCTTTCTGACCACGCACTCCAAACATACCACAGAATTGATTGGAAAGGTACCAAGTCCCTAGACCACTCCAAAACCTGGTTCGAGCGGAAATTCAAGGAACCATGTGAAATGCTCAAACATGATCCAAATCTGAATAAAAATGATGGTCTAACTATTCCAAGAATGTGGAGGACCCATCTGTAACCTTCATAGCAACCACAAAGAAAAATCTTAATACAATAAGACTTGGTGAAGTGTTTTTTTTTTTTCCCCTTAACATTCAATAGCAACCTTACCGTACAAATCCAGAAGATAATCGTAATATAACAAGATGAACTGTATAATTCCATTTTATTATTTTATTATTAATCAGTAAAATAATCTTTTCAACATGTGCGTTTTGTGTCCCTAAATTCATAAATAGGATTACAAATTCATTGTTCTGGTTTTAGATTTTTCATTATTGGTTTTAAAATTCTTGTCATGCTTCATGTATTTTCTGCATTTGTCACTATCTTGTATCCATTGCTTAAAATTGCATACAGTACTGGCTCCAATCAAGTCTCTGCCAAGTGTTCACCATTCTTACCTTCAAGACACAGGTATGTTAATTAAGTTAATTAATATTCTCTTTAAATCTTACTAAATTCAACTCTTTAAGCCTAGTCATTAATAAAGGGTCTTACATAGCCAAAAAATTCATGTCATGACAAATGGTGAATAGGTGGGTTGAGCTTTGATGTTTTGAGTGCATTTTCAGTAAATGTGTTCAAGGGGAGAATATGCACATAAGCAGAGGAAGGATAGGGCCATCTATCCACCGACAAGTCCTTACACATCACACATCACAGAGACAAGCCTCATCATTATCCTCATTTCTGATATCCTCTGGGGGGGGGGGAATGAACAGGATATTACAATATCACAAAAGTGAGATTATTCCAAGGCACATTTCAATGTATCAATCCATCTATACCTTGGTCATCTTATGGGTATTTTTCCTTCCTTTCTGGCAAAAATACAAATCTTTAGAAAACCATTCTTTACCCCTTTTATTTAAATGACCATACCACCTGAGATTAGCTCTGCTAATACATTCCGGAACATCACGTTCTTTCTTAATATCTCACAAATCCTAAAACACATCCATGTGAGAGTCAACATGGATTTCACAAATCCATGTTGACTCTCACAGATAACATTACCCTCATCTGCCCAATGCTGTATACGGTCCTTCACTACTTTCTCCAAGATCTTAACAACTACTGATGACACACAGACTGGATTATAATTAAACACTTCCAGTCTGTTACCACCCTTATGCAATGGCACTATCTTACCTTCTTTCCATTCCCTGGGCACCTTTGCCGAAGCCAGACTTTCATTGAAAAGCCAGGTTAAAGGCACTGTCAGTTCCCTAGCACATTCTCTCAAAACTCGTGGTGAAATACCATCCAGTTCCACAGCTTTACTGACATCCAGAGTACTCAGTATCTGAAACACACTCCCCTCCTGTACCTCTAAACCTCAAACCAGCCCTATCCCTCTAGCATTAAAACGGACTCCTCTATGATGAAATACTCTAATAAAGTGTTCATTGAACAATTCCACTATGTCCTTTGCATCAGTTACTCTATTCCCATTTTTATCCCACAATATCATTCTTCTACAGTCATTTCTCCTCGTACTGGCCACATAGCTAAAAAATTCCCTACAATTTTCTTTGGATCTTAAGGCCAATCTCCTCTCATATTCCAGTTTCGCTTTCCTTACCAGCTTGTCACTCTTCTGGCCTGTGTCTTATATTCTTCACGCATCTTCTCTTCACCGGTCTCCTTATATCTCTTCCATAGCCTCTTTTTCTGGAAGTGATCATTCAGTACTCCTTTAGTCTTGAGCAGAATAAAACTGAATTTCATATTGAAAAGAAGAAGAACCTGTAAGAAAGTTTTAAAGCGAATAAAAGTTGAGCAGCTCTCAGATGTGAACTGTTGACTAAAATAAACAAACATTATTCAAGAAAAAATGAAAGAGTTTGAGAACAGGAACCAAACCTTTGAGATTCAGTGGCAAGCCCTGAAGAAAACACTGATTGATTCAGCCAGAGAGGCATGTGGTGAGGTTGTCTGCAAGGATAGAAAAATCAGAACTCCATGGTGGACACAGGAAGTTAAAGAGGGAGCGAAGGAAAAGAAGAGAGCATATTAAAAGTTCCTGGCAAATAAGTCAGCTTGTGCTCTTAGAAATTACAGAGACAAATGTAAGAAAGCTGAACACTGTGTAAAACTAGCTAAACAAAAGTCATGTGAGGACTTTGGTAAGATCATAGAAAGTGGCAAGATATTCTGGAAGTTGTTGAAGATGTTCAAAAAAAAGGAGGAAAGAGTGCTGTAAAAGGAATTAGAGATGATAAAGGTGACATGAAAACTGGAGAAAAAAGACATCCTTGAAGTATGGAGTAATTACATTGAAAAATTGCTAACTTATTGTTAATATTGTTACGGGTATCTCCATGGAGTCAGTAGACTCATCGTAGGAGACCCAAATTATCAAAACAATATCTATCACATCTCTTCTTGAATTCATTTACAGACGAACTTGCAAATGAATCAGGCAATGCATTCCACCCACTCACCACGCTCCAAACAAAAAAACTAGTTCTCACACCCTTGTTAACCACAGTTTTCCTTAATTTCCAGGGATGACCTCTTGTTCTTCCATCACTATCATACAGCTGAAATATTTCTCCTGTATCAATTTTATAAAAACCTTTTAGTAATTTAAATGTTTCTATCATATCCCCTCTTCTCTGCTTATCAACCAACCTCTTCAATCCATCAATGTAGGAAGCATTTTGTACATCACATGTCAACTTATTCACTCTCCTCTGAACCCTCTCCACAACCTCCTCATCTCCAAGGAATCCAGGTGACCAAACCTGAGCACACAGTAATCCAAATGTGGAAGTATCAACGCCTTATAAAGGGGAATAATAACCTCTTTATCTGTGGATGTTAGTGTGTTCTTCAATAACCAAGTAATCCTATGAGCAATCATGGACACCTGAAACAAGCAGTGATAGCACAATGATAAAAAACACTCTAACAGGGATGAAATCAGGAATATATATCCATACTTGAAGTAGAAAAAGCCATCAAAGGCCTGAAATGTTGGAGTAGATGATGTTCGACAAGTAATGCTCAAGTATGGAGGTATAAAAGTCTTACAGTGGCTGCACTGTAGTTCAGAAGGCCTGGACAGAGGGACGAATTCCAGATGATTGGAGTAGAGCTCTCATTGTACCCATATATAAAAAGGGAAATAAAACTGAATGTGAGAAATACAGAAGTATATCTCTACTGAGTTCCTGGTAATATTTGCGAGTATACTTGAGAAATAGTTGAGAAGGATTGTGGAAGAAAAGCTTGGTGAAAAACAAGCTGGATTCAAGCCAAACAGAGGCTGTCAGGATCAGATTTTCACTTTACAACAAATAGTTGAGAAATCATGGGAATATAACAAAGATTATTATTAAGTTTATATGTAATTAAGTTTTGTAGATCAGGAAAAGACATATGACAAGGTGCCAAGAGAGAAGCTATTCAAACACTACAGCTATATGGTGTCAAAAGGGAATTATATCAATCAATACTTAGTCTTTATTTGAGTTGTAAGTCAGCAGTTAGAATTGAAGGAAGTATAGGAAGATGGTTTAATGTTAAATCTGGTGTCAGACAAGGATGTACATTATCCCCTCTGTTATTCATTATCTATATGGATCACACTGTGCAGGAAAGTGGTATTCAACCTGATATCAAAATTGGAGATGTTAATGTCAGTTTTTTGCTTTATGTGGACGATGTTATACTTCTAAATAAATCCCCTACAAGTCTGCAAGATTCCCTAACTAAACTGAATAACTGTTGTAATAGATATGGTATGAAGGTCAGCAATAACAAGACACTGACAATGAAACAGAAGCATTAAAAATATCAACTGCATTGTGAATGGAAAACTATAGAACAAGTAAAACATTTCAGTTATTTAGGCACGATTTTTAGTGAAGATGGTAAATTAAATATGGAAATAGACAACAGAATCAACAAAGATGGTATGGTAGGAAGTCAATTGAATAAATTTATATGGAATAAGAGAGAATTAGTCAAAACACTAAATTAGCTGTACACAAGACAGTGTTCCAACCAATTTTAACTCATGGATCTGAGAGCTGGGTCAGAAGTAAAACACTTGACCAAAGACTAGAGACTGTAGATATGAGAGTCCTGAGAAAGATTAAGGGCATGAACAGATGGCATCAATGGCAACATCATATTAAAAACAAGGATATTAGAAAAGAACTTGACATTGTCAGAATCCAGGAATTCGTTAGAAGAGCTAATCTCGGGTGGTATGGTCACTTAAACAGAATGGGAGAGGAAAGATTAGCAAAACAAGTGTTTTCTCTGCCAGGTTGGCAGGAAAACGACCCAGAGGAAGACCAAGATATAGGTGGATTGATAGGGTAAAAAGTGCCTTAGAAGATAGAAATATATGATCTGATAATGTTGGAGTCTTGACAGGTAACAGACTGATTTGGAGGAAAATTGTAGATAGGAAGTTAGTAATGATGTAAATTTTTCATGTGGTGCTACCATATCCTGTACACCCCTTGAGGGTACATGGCAGGAATCTGATGATGATCTTTCTCAGAAATCTCATATCTGTGTTCTCCAGTCTCTGATCAAGAATTTTATTTCTAACCCAGCTCTCAGATCCATAACTTAAATCTGGTTTGAACACTGTCCTGTATATAGCTAATTTGGTGTTTTGACTAATCCCATCTTATTCCATATAAATTTATTCTGTTGATTTCAATACTATACCAGCTCTGCTAATTCTGTTGTCCATTTCCATATTTAACTTGTCATCTTTGCTAAAAACTGTGCCAAAATAACTGAAATGTTATACTTTTTTGTAGGTTCTCCATTTAGAATGCTTGTTATGTTTTCTGATTATGCCTAATTTCATTGCCTTTGTGTTTCTATTGATGATTTTCATATCAAATTTATTATAGCAGTTATTCAATTTAATCAAGGTATCATTTACACTTGCAGTGGATTTATTTAGGAGTATATCATCACTATAGAGTAAACAGCAGAGATTAACATCTCTGCTGTTAATGTCTCCACAGCACAAATAGAAGAACGACAGTACACTGCGCCTTTCAACTGGAAAAGGCCTAAGTTTGATTTGCATTGTGATGAGAGGAATCTTTGTATGGGCTAGCAGGATTTATATAGATTAGCAGAGATAGAAGAGTTTATTCTCCCAGAAACATGGGTTTATCATCCTGTGTACAGGCAAATTGGCCATGGAACACATGCAAATTACAGACAAAAAATACTAGTGGTGATGGTGGTGGACAGTAGATGGTGTTCTGTTTAGTTTGTGTATTAAGTAGTGGAGACAGAGAGTTGTAGAGCACTATGCCATCCTTTGATGAGTTGTTGGAGGTGCCAATTAATAATAATAACAATAATAATAATTTTGATACAGAGTAGGAAATGATTGTGAGACATACAAAAATATTTTGGGAAAATTTGGAGAAAAGAGCAAAGCTAATAATAATGGCAAATATCTGTTGGATTTCTGCTCAGGACATGGACTGGTTATTACTAACACCATGTTCCAACATAAAAATGTGCACAAATTCACATGGAGAGAAGAGGCTAGGAATAAGAAAAGTCTCATTGACTATGTTATTGTTGATAGTGATGTTTTCTCCCTGGTGCAGGACACCAGAGTGTACAGAGGATTTGAAATTGGAAGTGATCACTATTTAGTCTTGAGCAGGATAAAATTGAATTTCATATTGAAAAGAAGAACATGTAAGAAAGTTTTAAAGCGAATAAAAGTTGAGCAGCTCTCAGATGTGAGCTGTAGGCTAAAATACACAAAGATTATTGAAGAAAAAATGAAAGAGTTTGAGAACAGGAATCAAACCTTGGAGATTCAATGGCAAACTCTGAAGAAAACATTGATTGATTCTGCCAGAGAGGCATGTGGTGAGGTTATCTGTAAGGATAAAAAAATCAGAACTCCCTGGTGGACACAGGTAGTTAAAGAGGCAGTGAAGGAAAAGAAGAAAGCATACCAAAAGTTCCTGTCAAATAAGTCAGCTTGTGCTCTTAGAGAATATAGAGACAAATGCAAGAATGCTAAACACTGTGTAAAACTAGCTAAACAAAAGTCATGGGAGGACTTTGGCAAGAATATAGAAAATAAATATCAAGAAGGTGGCAAAATATTCTGGAGGTTGTTGAAGAAGCTGAAGAATGGAGGAAAGAGTGCTATAAAAGGAATTAGAGATGATAAAGGTGACATGAAAACGGGAGAAAAAGATATCCTTGAAGTATGGAGTAATTACTTTGAAAAACTGCTAAATGAAACAAGCAGTGATGACAGCACAGTGGTAAAAAACACTGACCAGGCATGCAGTCAGGAATACATATCCATACTTGAAGTAGAAAAAGCTATCAAAGGCTTGAAATGTGGAAAGGCAGCAGGAGTAGATGATATTCGACCAGAAATGCTGAAGTATGGTGGTATAAGAGTCTTACAGTGGCTGCACTGCATAGTTCAGAAAGCCTGGACAGAGGGACGAATTCCCGATGACTGGAGTAGAGCTCTCATAGTACCTATATATAAAAAGGGAAATAAAACTGCATGTGAGAATTACAGAGGTATTTCCCTACTGAGTGTTCCTGGCAAGATCTATGCAAGTATACTTGAGAAACGGTTGAGAAGAATTGTGGAAGAAAAGCTTGGTGAAGAACAAGCTGGATTCAGGCCAAATAGAGGCTGTCAGGATCAGATCTTCACTTTACGACAAATAGTCGAGAAAGCATGGGAATATAACAAAGATCTGTATTTAAGTTTTGTCGATCTGGAAAAGGCATATGACAAGGTGCCAAGAGAGAAGCTATTCAATACGCTGCAGTTATATGGTGTCAATGGGGCATTATATCAAGCAATACTTAGTCTTTATTTGAGTTGTAAGTCAGCAGTTAGAATTGAAGGAAGTACAGGAAGATGGTTTAATGTTAAATCTGGTGTGAGACAAGGATGTACATTATCCCCTCTGTTATTCATTATCTATATGGATCACATTATGAAGGAAAGTGGTATTAAACATGATATCAAAATTGGAGATGTTAATGTCAGCTCTTTGCTTTATGCAGATGATGTTATACTTCTAAATAAATCTGCTACAAGTCTCCAAGATTCTCTGACTAAATTGAATAGCTGTTGTAATAGACATGGTATGAAGGTCAGCAATAAAAAGACAAAGACAATGAAAATAGGCAGAGTCATTGAAAATGTCAACTGTGTTGTGAATGGAGAACCTGTGGAACAAGTAAAACATTTCAGCTATTTAGGCACGATCTTTACTGAAGATGGTAAATTAAATATAGAAATAGACAACAGAATAAGCAAAGCTGGTATGGTGGGAAGTCAATTGAATAAATTCATATGGAATAAGAAAGAAATTAGTCGGAACACTAAATTAGCTGTGTACAAGACAGTGTTCAAACCAGTTTTAACTTATGGATCTGAGAGCTGGGTCAGAAGTAAAACACTTGACCAAAGACTAGAGACCACAGATATGAGAGTCCTGAGAAAGATTATAGGCGTGAACAGATGGCATCAATGGCAATATCATATTAAAAACGAGGATATTAGGAAAGAACTTAAAATTGTCAGCATCCAGGAATGTGTTAGCAGAGCTAATCTCAGGTGGTATGGTCACTTAAACAGAATGGGCGAGGAAAGATTAGCAAAACAAGTGTTTTCTGCCAGGTTGGCAGCAAAACGACCTAGAGGAAGACCAAGATATAGGTGGATTGATACTGTACAAAGTGCTTTAGACGATAGAAATATAAGATCTGATAATGTTGGAGTCTTGACAAGTAACAGACTGATTTGGAGGAAAATTTTAGATAGGAAATTAATAATGATGTAATTTTTTCATGTAGTACTATCATATCCTGTACACCCCTTGAGGGTACATAACAGGAATTTGATGATGATGATGATGATAATTTTGATATTAGGTTTAATGCCACTTTCATTCATAATTTGATCCATACAGATGATGATTAATAATGTGCACCCTTGTTTCACACCTCATTTAATATCAGGCGTGTGATATCTTCCTGTACTTCTGCCAATTCTAAATGCTGATTTACAACTAAAATACTGACAGTCTTCTTCTTCTTCTGCAGCTTCTCCCACTTAAGTGGGGTCACTGTTGATGATGAGTCTCCTCCACATCCTCCTGTCTTGGGCTGTCATCACATCCAAGTTCTTCATCCTCAAGTCCTCTTCTACCAGCTCCCTCCATCTCTTCTTTGGCCGCCCATGCTTCCTCCTTCCTTGCACATCCATCTGCATGACCCTTCTTCCCACAACTAAAATACTGACAGTATTTAATATTAATATCGTTAGATATTAATCATGCAGTTTAGCCACCCTAAAACTTTTTTTTTTACCTATATATTTTAGCATCTCTTGTTGATTATCATTTTCCCCAGATGCCTTTCCACATTAGGTTTTTGATGGCTTTTACTACTTCAAGTACTGATATATATTTCTGACAGCATTCCTACCGAGTGTTTTCTACCTGGTGCTGTCATTGTTTGCTTCATTTAGCAATTTTTCAAGGTAATTACTCCAACTAGAATATCTCTACCTTCAGTTTTCATGTCACCATTACTATTTTTGATTCCTTTTATAGTAATTTTTCCTCCATTTCTAAACTTTTTCTATGATCTCCAGAATATTTTACCACCTTATTAATATTTATTTTCTATGTTCTTACTAATGTCTCCCCATGACTTTTGTTCAGTCAGTTTTCCACAGTGCTTTGCTTTCCTACATTTTTCTTATTCTCTCAGATCACAAACTGACTTACTTACAAGGAATGTTTTATAAGCTTTCTTCTTTTCCTTGACTTCCTCTTTAACTCCATGAGACCATCACGGAGTACCCGATTTTTCTATCCTTGCAGACAACCACATCACATACCTCTCTAGCTGGAGTTTTCTTCAGGGTTTGCCACTAAATCTCCAACATTTGGTTCAAACTCTTCCGTTGTTTCCAGAATTATGTTTGTGTATATGAGTCCACGGTTCACCTCTGAAAGCTGCTCAACTTTGAGTCATTTTAAAATTTTCTTACACACCCTTCTTTTCAATATGATATTCAATTTCATCCCACTCAAAACTGATTGGTGATCACTTCCAATTTCGAATTCTCTGTATATTCTTGTGTCCTGAACCAGCAGGAAGATATCACTATCAAAAATGACAGAGTCAATACTTTTCTTATTCCTTGAACCTTTTCTCCATGTGAATTTGTGCACATCTTTATGTTGGAATGTTATGTTAGTAATAACTAGCTTATGTTCTGAACAGAAATCCAGCAGGTACTTACCATTATTATTATTATTAGCTTTGCTCTTTTCTCCAATTTTCCAAAAACATTTCTCTATGTCTGGTAATCATTTCCTATTCTGCTGTTTTGATCTCTAACAAGGACCAATTTTTCCTTTCATTCCATCAGCTACCTTCTCTAATGCCTTGAAAAATTCCTCCACTTCTTCCTTAGTAGACCCTTTGATGGTTCCATAAGCAGAAATAAGTCTTATTGTCCAGTTCCTCATTCCAATATTTGTCCACATCACTCTGCTTGATACTGCCTTCCATTTAAAGAAGATCATCCTTCTATTTAGTACTGAATACTACAGTTACTCCTTCTTTTCCCTTATTGTGATTGCTTGAATATAATATTGTATATCAGTCACTCAGAAAAATCTCAACTCTTTTTGTCTTTATTTCAGTAAGGTTTATCATGTTGATCTGGTTCTTATCCAATTCTTTTGCTAGTTCCATATCCTTTTCATTGATACATATTATGTTGATGATGCCAATCTTGAACTCTATTGATGTTGAGTTTGGATTTGTGGAGGTAACCTGCATCATCATAATAATAATTATTATTATTATTAATGCCAGACCTCCATGCAGTGAAAGACTCATCATGGGGCATACATATTATCACACACAGAGTTCATCAATCTGGGCTTTAAATTTCTTCAATGCATCTACATTCACCACATTGTCAGACAATGCATTCCGCTCTCCATGCAAAGAACCTGCTTCTCAGTTTACATTTTTCTTTAAAAAAATTTCTTTGACATTAACTTGGTAACAACTGCTGACCAACTTACATGTCTCAATCACATCCCCTCTCCCCCTTTTCACAAGGCTTTGCAAATTATATTCCTTTAATTTCTCTTCCTACTCTAGATTCCAAAGACCAGTTCCCACCTTATTAATATCTCTTCTTCTTCTTCTTCCTAACATGGAATTTAGGCCAAGTGGCCTGTTCCGGTCTCATGCCATCTCTTTCTTAGTCTTCCGATTCTTCTTTTTCCACTTATTTTGTATCTGTATAATATTTTTGGTAGTCTGCTGTTATCCATTCTGTTTAAATGTTCTAGCCATTTTTGTTTATACTGTCTTATGTAGTAATTAATTGGTTTTATTTTCAGGGATTGTAAGATTTCTTCATTTGTTTTGTGGTCCCACTTGGTATATCCAGCTGTTTTTCTGAGGAACTTCATTTCTGCTGTTTGAATTCATTTTTCATCTTTCCTTTTTCGTGGTCCATGTTTCACTTCTGTATAGTAGAGTTGGTTTTGACAAGACATTATATAGTCTGATTCTAGTGTGTTTTTGTACTAGGGATGGCTTAAATATATTATTATTAAGCCATTTACTTTGACAAAGTTTGATATTTTAGTGTCTATGTCTTTTTCTTCTTCGTATGATAGATCACATCCCAAGTATCTGAAAGTGTTTACTTGTTCTAGCGTTTTATTATCTATCACTATTCTACTTCTTATTGGGTTTTCTCCTTTGAATGGCATTATTTTTGGTTTTCTTTAGATATTATCATATTATATTGCTTTGAGATATCATTTAATGATCTTTGTAAGTCATCTTCTGATGTAGCTAATACTATTCGATCATCTGCAAATAGTAGTGTATCTATCTTCATTTGCGGGGTCATTTGTATACCAAATGGGTTATGCTGTTTCCAGATTGTTATTATTTCATTTATATATATATTGAAAAGCAGAGGTGAGAGGGTACATCCTTGTCGTACCCCCTCTTGATATATATATCTTTCCATTCTGAGGTGTGTTCTAATTTAACTGCTATTTTATTTCCTGTATATATTTCTTGAACAGATTGTAAAAGTTGGTTTGGTATGTTTAAATCGGTTAATATTTTAAACAATTTTTGTCTGCTAATTTTATCAAAGGCTTTTTCATAATCAATAAAGGCCACGTGTGTTTCTTTTTGAAATTCTCTTCTCTTTTCTATTAATAATTTTAAAGTAAAAATTGGATCCATGCAGGATCGGCCTTTTCGGAAACCATTTTGTTCTTCTAGTAATTTGTCTTCTACAATGCTGCTTAATTTCTCTTTTAATATTCCTGCATATATTTTATATCCTGTATTCAGCAGGCCAATTCCCCTATAATTATTGCAATTGTCTTTATTTCCTTTTTTATAGATTGGGATAACCAGTGCTTTTTTCCAAGAGTTAGGGGTTTTTCCGAACATCCAAACCATATTAAAAAAATTTCAGAAGTCTTTCATTAAATTTTTCACCTGCATTTTTGTATAGGTCTATATTTATATTATCTTCTCCTGGGGGTTTCCTATTTTTCATCTTTATTATATTTTTCAGTTCTAACATTGTGATATTTTCTATTAGGTCTTTCTTTGTCTTATAAAATTTTATTTCACTGTTCTCATCTGTCCAGAGATTTTGGAAATAGGTCACCCATTTTTCTAAATCTATTGTTTGTATTTTTATCTTTTCTTTTATTTCTTTATTCATGTATTTTATTACTTTATAGGTTTTGGGTTGTGGCTTAAATAAATCCTTTTCTAGTTCTGTTACAAAATTGTTCCATCTTTCTCTGTGTTTTTTCGTTACTACTCGTTTTGCAATTGCACTATTTCTTTGATACTCTATTTATTAATTAATATTAATATTAAAATTAATAATCTTAATAATCTATAATAATCTTAATAATAATAATAATCTATCCTTGAAAATTCCATTAAAGGTAGTTTTTTTTTTAATAATTTTATTATCTATTTTCCTTTCCCCATTTTGTGTGGAAACTGTTTCATCTATTCATTTTAGCACAAAATAAAATTCAGCTCAGTAATCATTCTGGATTTTAAGATTTTAAAAATTTAAATGGATTCAAATCCTATAAGCAGATTTGAATACTTAGGCATTCTAGACATGAAAAGGGTTTTACAACTGCACTTTTTAAGTGCATTGTATATAATAAAGTTACAAATGTAATACAAATTGATTTTTTGTTTCTCTGACCTAACAGCTAATCATTTAGCCCTATTTATGAAGCTAAATGAAAGTATCCAAAAAGGATACCAACTACCATTCCAAGTTTCTCCTCCACCCTTCTCCTAGGCAATCACAATTCATATTACAGACAAAAATAATAGTACAGCAAAAAATAATAGAATTTTGAACTTTATGGAGCTGGTTTCGTATATAGCTTACCATGGGATACTACTATCTAATCAGCTCTAAACTCTTGATTAAATAACCAGGAATACTGATTTCTCTCTGCTCATTGCAATATTTAGATAAAATAAATAGAATTATACACAAAAACTAGGGAATCATTTCAAAGTTTACAATATCAGAAATCTATGTTGTAAATAGAAACTAACAAGAGAAAAAAATAAAATCAAAACTTATAGCGTTCTTTTTTTGCCTCCCCACCTCCAATTATTATTTCTTCATGCATATCAGTATGCATGTGGTATGCTATGTATAATTTGCCTTACTATAATGTTTAGTCCAGAAGACAATATCAAAATGGCAGTGTAATTATTCTTCATAAATATTCATATCAATAAGTGCACAAAGGTCTTTCGTGATCATATTTAATTAGAATTAAAACTTAGTTATAAATAACATTTCTTTGACATTAACCTGGCAACAACTGTTACCAGGTTAATGAGTTTTAGGGTAGAAAAACTCTTATAATTATCCCTTTTTTTTTAATGTGCAAAGGTTCATGTTCTAGATGGAAATTCAACTCAGGTCTTTCCAATCAGCAAGCATCATTGTTAGCAACTGAGCTACATACAGAAGCAGAAGCTCTAAAAACAGGAAATAGTTAACCATACTACAAATAAACAGGAGATGTTTGGTTAGCAGTGGAAAATGATAAGCTGCAAATAAAAGGATAACAGAATTGTATTACCTGTATATGAATTATACACAGTAAGAGACTCTACTCCTAATCCCTGCATACACACACGCATGGCATTTATTTGCTGTAGGCTCTTCTGCCTTTCATGTGTGGGAGTAATATATATATATATATATATATATATATATATATATATATATATAAAGGCATCTGGTACAAACTGATCAGGCAATTACTGTATTTTTTTAATAGCCACAAATATTATACAAAAAAAACAGCAATGTTTGTACTTCAAGTGACAAGCATTGATATAATCATTATAAAATAATATGTCAACTATCATAGTGAACACAATTTGAAGTTACAAGTGCTTAGAACTTACTTCTGTCATTCCTGTTCTGTTCAGAATGTCACCAATTCCCTTCTTTGAATGGTTAGCAGGAGACATTGGTCGTCCTTCCCTTTAAAATATAAAGATTACTTCACATTTTGATTAAAATTTGATAAAAAAATCTGATTAAACATGCCTTTTACTATGCAAAGATTTAAAATGCCAACCATATTATGAATTATATACACATGTATAAATATATATACATCTTCTTAAATATAAGCCACATTAAATAATTCTTATTTAATGTGGCTTATATTTAAGAAGCTTGCTCACATTCTAATTAATTGCTGAATATAAAAAATGTCATTCGGCAATTAGGGTTTAGTAATGAGTCTATTCATTTATTTGTATTAGTTTTGTTTATGTGAATCCCACCCACTGGTGAAACTAGAGTGAATCAGTATGGGAGTAGAGATGAATAATCAGCATACCATGAGTGGGATAAGGGTTGAATAATCAGTTTATCATCAATGGAGTCAGGAATGAAGTAATGAACAAGGTAGTAATGAAGTAAGTTGAATAATACAGAAATCCTGTTCATGTGGCCAAACAAAAAAAAATATTCAAACTACTTCAGACCTCCAATAAGTAGGTGGTCTCACACTGCATGATTAAATTCATCTACCACCTAAAGTCATTAACTAGCATCCATGCCAACAGTGGGTTTCAAACTCACAGCACACTGACTAACAAAGGAGATACTATCCACTTGGTAAGTAGTCTATATGAATTAGCAATTGTGTTTGATAGGATTCCCACAATAAATGTATTCTTATACTAAAGGAAATGGGTTGTTGGTGAGTTTCTTGGTTGCCAAGTACTGCTAGAGTGAGATATGGTGTAGCAATCTAGTACAAGTGAGTATGACTGGTGAAGCAATGAGAGAGTGCTAAGAGATGTGTGTGGGGGTATCTGCAAATGATGCAAAATATTCGAGAGAAATGAATGGCAAAAATGATGTGATGACACTTTCTTATAATCTGAATATTCTAAGTTTTGAACCTAGAAATGGTGATACAGTTTTCCATTCTGAATGCCAAGTTGTTCATTTGTTAACATAAACAACTTAAGGATGTCAATGATATTAAGAGAAGATTGGTAGTTATATGATGGAGAATGTTAATCAGTCATAGGAAAAGTTCGTTTTGATTTAGAGAACACTGACAAGTGCAAATACTGAGTAGTGATTTTTCAATATCATGGGAATCGAGGAAGTCATTCTCTTTGATCTCAATGTTCCATAAACTGCTGTTTGTTATTTGTTGCATATCCACCTGCTTATTATAATTCTTCCTGATCACCTCAAATAATGCAATAACTTGGCATGAAGTACTTTGCATTTCAGAGAGTTGTGGTTTTTCCAGTAGGTTGAGAAACACACATATTCAACTAAATGATATCAATCTTTTTATGTATATCTCAGCAAAAGCAAAAATTAAACAGTTCATGTGAAGTATTTTCCAACCAACTTTTCTATACTGAAAGAAACTGATTTCATTAGTTGTTCGAATTAGGTATCCTACTACACAATCATATTTCCTATGAAATGAAATAGACAGGTGGAGAACATGTTTTTTTCATTTACAGACCAATAGTCACTTAAGGACTTGTTATTTCACAGATTATCGTGGATATTAGAAATTAAATTCATAAAAATTAAATGTGCTTTCTTCAAAAACATGCATGTACAGTAAACATTTCTCGACATTTTTCAAATATAACTTTTTCACTATATCTCAACCAGATCCAACTTTCTTTGTGACAAAAAAAGGAGAAATTAAAGTATATTAACAAAAATGCACACCTACCATCATTCTAGAATTTCTGCAGCTCAGATGGTACTGGGTTGTGGATAGCCACATGCAGACTTTTTTGAGGAAAGAATATATGCAGAATTATAAGGCTGGTGATTGTGACAAGCTTAGGAGATAGCTTGGACCAATAGCATGGAACAAGGAGTTGAGTGGTAGAGAAATAAATTCTGCTTGGGAACAAAGAAATACATAATCATCAAGGAGTGGATGTATTCCAAAGGGCAAAAAACCTGAATAAGGTAGGTGTAAAATGGATGAATGAGGGGACTAAGCATGAAATCTGGAAGAAGGTATTTTAGAGGCAGTACAAGATGAAAATCAGTTACATAAAGAGTATAAAGAACACGCCAGGAGAGTGACTCATTAAGGACAACAAAAGTGCAGCATGAGCAGAAATCGGCAAAGAAAAGCACTAGAGGGTTTTTTTAGATAAGTGGCAGGTAGTAGTAACAACGATCATGGTAAGATGATGTTAATGGATAAAAATGGTATAATGATAACTGATGCAGAAGATTTTGTGGAGGTATTCAGGGAACAATTTAGAAGGGTGTTTCATTCATTTCATTCAGAAGGGTGCTTACGTTTGAATAAGAAAGGACGTAGGGATCTGGAGAGATTGCTGTTCTGAACAAGTCAGTGTGTCCCAGGGAGGATGGTAACAGGGGTGGCCTCTTGTGGGAATGGGTACTTGGGAGAAGGGGACAACATCAGCTAACACTGAGCCCAGTGGAATCTAGAGGGGATAATGCTGGGTATAGAAATAACAGCATTTATATGCTTTATACTAATGCCAGGAGTATCCGGAATAAGGGAGAGGAATTAGTGGTGCAGATAGCATCACCCTGGCCAAAAATATTGGGATCACTGAGACATGGTTGACAGAACAGGTTATAACAACAGGAATAGAAGTCGCTGGGTACAGCATTTTTCAGCAGAATAGGAAGGGAAAGCATGGTGGTGGAGAACTGCTTATGATAAGTGACGACCTATGTCCTCTAAGAGTGGAGATTTTGGAAGGCAGTAGCACTAATGATTTTGAAAGCATATGGTGTGAGGTAGAGGTGGGCAAGACAGGATATTTAGTGGGGTGTTGCTAAAGGGCCCAGGAGCACAGAGTGTGGGCACCAGGAAATGTTTAGACAGTTGAGTTTGGGAAGTGCAAGATGAATGATTGTTATGGGAGATATTAACTACAGTAGTATAAATTGGGGAGAGGAAGATGCATGTAGCAATAAGGGAATGGAATTTCTAGAATTCTTGAGGGACAAATGTCTTAGGCAACATGTAATAGAGGGAACAAGAGGTTCAAGAGTTTTGGGTTTGTTTATAGCATCAGAAGAGTTGATAATAACTGAGATGACATCTCTCTCACCAGTTGGAGAGAGAGAGTGACAATATGGTTTTGACTTGGAAAATGAATAGACATGCAGGAGTATCAAAGAGACGGGAACTTATGTGGAATTATAAGGCAGGTGATTATAATAGTCTAAGACGTCGACTTGGGGAAGTTTCGTGGAGGGAGTAATTGGAAAGCAGGGATATCATTAGTGCATGGCAAATTATGAAAGAATATTTGTTAGCAGCAATGGTAAGTTGTATACCACGAGTGAAGAAGAGGACACAATTTGGAGTAAAGTGGGTGACAAATAATATTAAACAGGAATTGCATGCGAAAAAGAGGCTATGGAAGAGATATAAGTAGAGAGGTGAAGAGAAGATACATGAAGAGTATAAGACACAGGCCAAAAGAGTAACTAGTATGGTAAGGAAGACGAAACTGGAATATGAGAGGAGATTAGCTCTAAGATCCAAAGAAAATCCTAGGGTTTTTAGATATGTGGCCAGTAGGAGGGGAAATGACTGTGAAAGAATGATATTGTGAGATAAAAATGGGAATAGAGGGACTGATATAGAGGACATAGTGGAATTGTTCAATGAACACTTCATTGGAGTATTTCATCCTGGAGGAGTCAGTTTTAATGCTAGAGGGATCTGACAGGTTTGAGGTACAGGAGGAGAGTGTGTTTCAGAACTCATGGTATTTCACCATGAGTTTTGAGAGAATGTCCTAGGAACTGACAGTGCCTTTGACCTGGCTTTTCAATGAAAGTCTGGCTGCAGGAAAGTGCCCATGGAATGGAAGGAAGGTAAGATAGTGCCATTGCATAAGGGTGGTAGCAGACTGGAAGTGTCTAATTATCGGCCAATTTGTGTGTCATCAGTAGTTAGTAAGATCTTGGAGAAAGTAGTGAAGGGCCATATACAGCATTGGGCAGATGAGGGTAATGTTATCTGTGAGAATCAACATGGATTTGTGCAGGGGCACTCTTGTTTTAGCAATATGCTAGCTTTTATGATAAAGTTACAAGAACATCAGATGAGAAAATGGCACATATAGTGCCATTTTCTTAGACTTAGCAAAGGCATTTGACAGGGTGTCATATGATGAGCTGATATTTAAGTTGCAGCACATGAGTCTGAATGTCAGATTGGTCAACTGGATTCAGGATTGGCAGTCCGACAGGTATCAGAGAGTTGTGTATGGTGGGGCAGTTTCAAGGAAGCAGAGGGTTATAAGTGTGGTCCCACAGGGCTCAGCACTGGGACCTATATTGTTTAACTTTTACATCAATGACATTGTCAGTGGATTGCAGGGGGATGTTCAGTTGTTTGCAGATGATGCAAAGCTGGGAAGGATTATTAGTATTAGTGCAGATGCAGCAGCCCTGCAAGAGGATTTGAATAAGCTAGAAAGATGGACAAATGAATGGGGGTTTCAGTTTAATGCAGCAAAATGTAAGGTCTTGAGGTTTGGGAAACATCGATGGGACACTGCATACTCTATGGTTGGAGTTATACTGGAGGAAGTAGGGAGACAAGAGATCTGGGGTTGATGATTGATAGAAACCCGAAATTTAGGGGACATATTGCAAAGGTGGTGAAGGTAACACAGAGGATTGCTGCAATAATGAGAAGGACACTGACCTGCAGAGATAAAACAGTTATCATTCCGTTGTATAAGACCCTGATCAGACCACACTTGGACTATTGTTCTCAGATTTGATCCCCAGGATTTGAAGGGGATAAATTAATTGTGGAAAAGGGTATAAAGGCAGATAACAAAGATGGTTTCAGGGCTGTACAATGATAGTTATGAGGATCGGCTGAGGGAATGTGGACTGCAGAGTTTGGTAAATAGAAGAAGGAGAGGTGATATGATTGAAACTTTTAAACTGTTGAGAGGTGGTTACAGGGTTGACACTGGGGAGTTCTTTCGCTTGGTTGAACAGCGGGAAGGAGTGATGACAAGGGGTCATCCCTGGAAGTTACGAAAGGAAACTGTGAGCAAGAGGGTTAGGAGTAGTTTCTTTGCATGGAGGGTGGTTGAACCATGAAATGCATTGCCTGATGGAGTGTTGAGAGCAAGAACGTTTAAGGAGTGGTATGATAGACTTTGTGTTTCTTACGAGGGACCTCCCACGATGAGTCTTTTGACTCCATGGTGGCCTGAATAATCATAATAATAAATTCTCATCAGGGTAAAATCATGAAAAACTCAAGTATAGAGGACACAGGAGAGGATGGCTTAATTGTGAGTGAGCAGGAAATATATAAGGAAATAAATAAGTTGATGTCAATAAGGCAACAGGATTTGATGACATATTACCACACATCTTAAAAGAATGTTCCAGGGAATTTGCAGTAGCATTGGCATGCCAGTTTAATAAGAGTCTTACAACAGCACAGGTTCCAATGGAGGGGGAGGAGGGTAAAATTGTTTCACTGCATAAAGGTGGTGATAAGGCTGTAGCTTGAAAAGCAGGTCTGTATATCTGGAGTTGTGGTGAAGGTCCTGGACAGATTGGTGAGAAGTAGGATACGGAAATTAATTGATAACAGTAGTATTCTCTGTAGTTATCAGCATGGGTTTGTTAATAGAAGATCATGTTTCACTAACTTACTTATGTACTATAACAAGGTGACAAATACCTTGGACAAGGGAGATGCATATACAGTGGTGTACTTGGATTTTGCAAAGTGAAAAGTTCTGTGATTTTATAAGCAACAATGCGATGCAAAGTATACGGTTATTGGGGAAACTTTAAAGGAAGTAGAGAAGAAGATCTATGAGTGATGGTGAACAAGACCTGAAATTCAGGGTCCCCATTACACAAGTTTCGAAGATGCCACATCAGATAATGGCAATGATGCGGAGGATCCTGATATGCAGAAATAGAGAGGTTATGATGCCACTGTATAAAGCCTTGATCAGGCCTCATGTGGATTACTGTGCACAGATTTTGTCACTGGGTTTCCATGGTGACGATATGTTGGAAAGGATACAGACAGTGGTGAACTATAAGCTACAAGACCTGAAATTCAGGGTCCACATTACACAAGTTTAGAAGATGCCACATCAGATAATGGCAATGATGTGGAGGACCCTGATATGCAGAAATAGAGAGGTTATGATGCCACTGATCAGGCCTCATGTGGATTATTGTGCACAGATTTTGTCACTGGGTTTCCATGGTGACAATATGTTGGAAAGGATACAGACAGTGGTGAGCTATATGGGGCTTGTGGGGGCTCATGCGAGCCCTTTGTTAAAATTTTCTCAAATTTATGAGCCCCTTGTTCTTGTTGTTTACTTTTTTATTTTTTTTTAAAAAAAGAAGCATAATTTTTTGAAATATATTAAAGACAAACTAATACAGTAACCTAACAAAAATTCGTCTATTTGGCAGTGTATAGATTATTTAGAATTATTGTTTTAATTCCTCTATAACGAATGACCCAAGCTTGAAAATAAAATAAGTGCATGTGCTATCTTTGTAGCCAATCAATCGTATGGTAAAACCAGTAGTCAATCAAATGTTCGTAAAACTGTCATCAATGGGTTGTTCCACTGGACATTAGTTCTGTGTTTGTCAGTACACTGATGTATAACAATTGTTTGTATTTAAAATTTAAACATAATAATAAATTTAAAAACAGTATATTTAACAAATTTTATTTTTTTAATTGTAAAAGTATTTTTATCCATGAAACATGAAAAAACAATCAAATTTATTAAATATTTTTGCGAAAGAAAAAATAATGAAAAGTGATTCTGATGATTCGACTGCAGTTGAAATGAAGTTGAAGATAATACGCACATTGATTCAATGAATATGCAACAGGTTGGAGGAGAAAAAGAAAATCATTTACCTGATTACTGGAACGAAAAGCAAGCATCGTATTCCAAAACGCAGTATAAGTGGTTAGAAGTTAAAAATGGTAAATTAGGATGTTGTGTTTGCTCAAAATATAAAAACTTATGTGTTGAAGGAGAAAAAAGTTGCCACCTATCAAAGGAATGGGTAGAAATGAAAATGGAACCGAATGGAAACAATACAGACTCAAGAACCACATCTTTGCGTAAAAAGTTACTGTTACTACCATTTTACAAATAATGTAGCGAAGAATGTAGCAAATCTATATTACCAAATTTAATTGACTAAATGAAAAAGAAAATTTGATAACTTCAAAAATGTTTAATTCTGTTTATAGTTTGGTGAAGAGAAACTGACCAATGTCTGATTTACCAGATTTAATCGAGCTGCAAATTAAAATAGTATTGATCTAGGATTATCATTGCATTCTAGATTCTCAGGAATTAGAATAGCTGAACATATTTCTAAACAAATAAAATTAGAAATATTCTCCAAAAAAAATTGCAAAATTTCTATAATAGCAGATGAATCGACAACATTATCGAAAATAAGTGTTTTAGTTATTCACATACAAGTTGAGCTCACTGAACCATGTATGATTTTCGTAAATCTTGTAGAACTAGAAAATACCACCACGGAATGTATACATGCTACTATAATTGCTACTTTAAATTCATGTGGATTTTCTGATAATTATTTAAAAAATCATTCATTGTATTTTGTTCTGATGGAGCTAGTGTAATGTTAGGAAACAAGGCAGGCAATCAAACTTTTTCAAAAATTTCCCAACATTGTGATTTGCATTGCGAAGCTCATCATTTACAATTAGAATTAGACAATTCGATAAAAAAAAAACCATTAAAGAAATAAATCATTCTTAAATATTTATGAATAAATTACATGCTTTTTATCATCAATCACCAAAAAATCAACGAGAATTAAAACGATTGCAAAAGACCTTGATATCAAAATTTCACAGATCAGCCGTGTGTTTGGACCACAATGGGCAGCTTACAGTTTACGAATGGCTCTTGCTGTGTGGAGAAATTACCCATTTTTATGCAAGCATTTTGCATCGAACAATAAATATAAGGGCTTTTTAAAACGACTTCTCAATTTGTAATTTTTAAAACATCTAGCATTAATGATTGATATCCTACAAGAATTATCATATCTGTCAGAAGGTCTATAATAGTCACAATACAAATATTATAAGGGTTATCTCCTTATAATGTGAACAATTAATGCAATTAATGATTTTAAAAATTCTGTAGGTTCTTATGAATCTAAAATTGATACCATGTTAAAATCAAAAGAATTTGAAGCAATAGCAATCGAAAGCAAAATCAGATTTCACAAACTACTGTGAGAAACATTACTAAACTTTCTTATAATGTCTTTAAAGGATAGATTTAATGCAGCAAAGTAATTTATAACTTAAAAATGAAAATTATGAGGATTTCTTCTTATTATTATTCAGGCCTCCGTTGATTCAAAAGACTCATCGTGGGAGGTCTTTCATAAGAACATAAAGTCTGTCAAGACTCATCGAGGGGAGGTCCCCCCCTAAGAAACACAAAGTCTATCATAACCACTCATTTACTGTTCTTCATCTCACCACTCCTTCAGGCAATGCATTCCACGGTTCAACCACCCTCCATGCAAAGAAACCACTCCTCACCCTCTAGCTCACAGTTTTCTTTCATAACTTCCAGGGATGACCTCTTGTAATCACTTCTTCCCGCTGTTCAACCAAGCGAAAGAACTCCCCAGTGTCAACCCTGTAACCACCTCTCAACAGTTTAAAAGTCTCAATCATATCACCTCTCCTTTTTCTATCCACCAAACTCTGCAGTCCACATTCCCTCAGCCGATCCTCATAACTATCATTGTACAGTCCTGAAACCACTTTGTTATCCGCCTTTGTACCATTTCCACAGTTAATTCATCCCCTTCAAATCCTGGGGACCAAATCTGAGAACAATAGTCCAAGTGTAGTCTGATCAGGGTCTTATACAATGGCATGATAACTGTTTTATCTCTGCAGGTCAGTGTCCTTCTCATTATTGCAGCAATCCTCTGTGTTACCTTCACCACCTATGCAATATGTCCCCTAAATTTCAGGTTTCTATCAATCATCAATCCCAGACCTCTTGTCTCCCCTTCTTCCTCCAGTATATGTCTGATCATTGAGTATGCAGTGTCCCATAGATGTTTCCTAAACCTCAAGACCTTACATTTTGCTGCATTAAACTGATACCCCCATTCATTTGCCCATCTATCTAGCTTATTCAAATACTCTTGCAGGGCTACCACATATACACTATTACTAATAATCCTTCCCAGCTTGGCATCATCCGCAAACAACTGAATATCCCCTTGCAATGCACTGGCAATTTCATTGATATAAAGGTTAAACAATATAGGTCCTAGTACTGAGCCCTGAGGGACCCCACTTGTAACCCTCTGCCTCCTTGAAACTGCTCCACATTACACAACTCTCTAACACCTATCAGACAGCCAATCCTGAATCCAGTTGACCAATCTGACATCCAGACCCATGTGCTGCAACTTAAATATCAGCTTATCATGTGGCACCCTGTCAAATACCTTTTCTAAGTCTAAGAAAAGTGCAGTATATGCCTTTCCCTCATCTAATGTTCTTGTAACTTTATTATAAAAGGCTAGCATATTGCTAAAACAAGAGCGCCCTTTCACAAATCCATCTTGACTCTCACAGATAACATTACCCTCATCTGCCCAATGCTGTGTACGGTCCCTCACTACTTTCTCCAAGATCTTAACAACTACTGATGACACACAAACTGGTCTATAATTAAACACTTCCAGTCTGTTACCACCCTTATGCAATAGCACTATCTTACCTTCCTTCCATTCCCTGGGCACCTTTCCTGCAGCCAGACATTCATTGAAAAGCCAGTTTAAAGGCACTGTCAGTTCCCTAGCACATTCCCTCAAAACTAGTGGTGAAATACCATCCAGTCCCAAAGATTTACTGACATCCAAATTACTCAGTATCTGAAACACACTCTCCTCCTGTAACTCAAAACCTCGAACCTTCCCTATCCCTTTAGCATTAAAACACTCCTCTAGGATGAAATACTCCAATAAAGTGTTCAATGAACAATTCCACTATGTCCTCTGCATCAGTTACTCTATTCCCATTTTTATCTCACAATTTCTTCCACAGTCATTTCTCCTCCTACTGGCCACATAGCTAAAAAAATTCCCTAGGATTTTCTCTGGATCTTAGGCCCAATCTCCTCTCATATTCCAGTTTTTTGCTTTCCTTACCAGCTTGTCACTCTTCTGGCCTGTGTCTTATATTCTTCATGCATCTTCTCTTCACCGGTCTCCTTATATCTCTTCCATAGCCTCTTTTTCGCATGCAATTCCTGTTTAATATTGTTTGTCATCCACTTTACTTCAAAATGTGTCCTCTTCTTCACTCGTGGTATACAACTTACCATTGCTGCTAACAAATATTCTTTCACAATTTCCCATGCACTAATGATATCCTGGCCTTCCAATTCCTCCCTCCATGAAACTTCCCGAAGTTGACGTCTAAGACTATTATGTTCACCTGCCTTATAATTCCACATAAGTTCCCGTCTCTTTGATACTCCTGCATGTCTATTCATTTTCCAAGTCAAAACCATATGGTCACTCTCTCTCCAACTGGTGGGAGAGATGTCATCTCAGTTATTATCAACTCTTCTGATGCTATAAACAAACCCAAAACTCTTGAATCTCTTGTTCCCTCTATTACATGTTGCCTAAGACATTTGTCCCTCAAGAATTCTAGAAATTCCATTCCCCTATTGCTACATGCATCTTCCTCTCTCTCAAGAATTCTAGAAATTCCTCTCTCCAATTTATACTTAGAAGATGAAGAACTGAAAAACATTTTAAATGTATGTTATCCTGAAATATGGAAGACGTTATGTGTCCATGGTTAGAAGGAGAAAAGAGAATAAGATCTTTAAATTTTATTTTGAAATATGAAATTAAAATTAATGATTTTAGAGATTTAGTGGAAATGGCTTTGACTGGAAAGTTACAAAATGAAATTCCCAGCACGGTGAAAAAAGCCAAAGTGATTATGACAACAATTGCAGTTTGCAGCTGAAACGAACTTTTAGTGTGATGAATAATATCGTAATGATGAAGAGATCTCCCTATAAAACATATTTCGGATTTAATGACAATATGTACAAATGGTAAACCTGTGAATGAATCTAATCCGAATCCCTATGTCAAATCTTTTCTAGAAAATAATCGCTCGGCTATAAATCCTCCTAGAAGAACACAAGACATGAAGGAGGAAGGAAATAAGGTGTGGCAGCTGTTGTCATAAGTATTTCCTTAAAGTAATTGTTTGTAAATGTTAACCAGTAAAGGAGTGAGTTTTTTCTGCATAAATGTGCACCAGGCAGTGAGTTATATTTTTTCATGTAAAATCGTGTCATCGTCTCGAAAGTGATTTTATTAAATAAAATATTATAGTTACTGTTACTACCATTTTAAAAATAACAATTCACTTTTGGTAATCGCATATAAATAAATAGAACTATAAAATAATGCACCTTGATTGGTACCATTATCACTTAAAGTATAAAAACAAGAGAAATATAACATATTTCAATATTATTGTGTTTAGATAATATTTATTTATTATAAAAACGTCTATCACAAACAAAACAAATTTATTTTGTTTATAAAAAATGCAGACTATTGCATATGTGCGATTATAAAAGATTTTATTCTTATTATATTTTGATAGTTAAAAAATGTTTTTCTTATGTAAGATAAATTAACACAGATAGGTGCAAATATTTGATGTTAAGATCATGAAATATTTGTTTAAAAATGATAGCCTTTACAGGTTGATTGTCCCCCTCATACTTTTTGATTGGCATTTGTACACAAGCTGTATTGGGTGAAATGCATTGCCTGACTTAGCTGTAAGTTCTTTGTCTGTAAATGAATTCAAGAAGAGGTATGACAGTTTTGTTTTAATAGTTTGGGTCTACTGACTCCATGGAGATACCTATAATAATAATAATAATAATAATAATAATAATAATAATAAAAGTTTTTGTGTGAAATAACGGCTTTTTTTTTTGCTGGATGATGCAAGCCCTTTGTAACTCTGACAGTTCTCTTGTACATTCCTGCAAAATACAAGCAGATATCCCACTAATCCCAACAGCAGTATTTACATTGAGATTCTGCAATATCCTAAGAACCTCCACTTTATCCATCTTTATTCCCACTTAAGTCTGTGTCACATATGTAACTGCAAAGTGATCACTCAGTAAATCAAGAACTTTACCTTCTTTTGTCACCTTGTAACCATCATCGCTCATTAAGGTTAATCTTGTATAACCATTCTTCCTCATTCTTGCCACATAGCAAATGATTTTGCCTTCCTTTGGGACTAACCATAAAGAGTAGTGAAGATGTTGTGGCTTTGCAAGAAGACCTGAATAAATTGAGTGATTGGGCAAGGAAATGGGGATGTGAGTTCAATGTTGCAAAATGTAAGGTTTTAAAATTTGGAAAACAAAGATGGGATGCAGAATTTATGCTGGTGAGAATATATTGTTGGAGGTAGAGGAAATAAGAGATCTGGGGGTGATAACGGATAAGGATCTAAAATTTAGGGGACACATTGCCAAAATTGTGAAGACAACACAAAGGCTTCTGGGAATGATGTGGAGGACACTGACAGGTAGAAGTAGGGAGATTCTTGTTCCGTTGTATAAGGCTTTGATTAGGTCACACATGGACTATTGTGCCCAGATTTGGTCACTGGGTTTTCAGAAGGATGAAGTTTCTGACCTCTGTAATGTTGAGTATGAGGAAAGATTGAGAAGATGTAATTTGCAGAGTCTGGTGGAGAGGAGGAAGAGGGGAGATATGATAGAGACCTACAAGTTGGTAAGGGTTGTTATAAGATCAATGGTGGAGAAGTTCTACAGAGAATAGTGGGAGATCAGGGGAGAACCAGAGGTCATACCTGGAAACTGTATAAAGAGGGTATGAGTAGGGGAGTGAGAGGCAGGTTTTTTTTTCGTGCAGAGTTGTGATTGATTGGAATGCCTTGCCTGAGATTGAGATTTCTGCAAGGAGTTTGAGTGTGTTTAAGGCTCGGAATGATGAGATATGTGTGTGATAAAAGGTCCACCCAGATGAGTCTCTGACTCCATGAGGTCTTGGGGTAATAATAAAAAAATAATAATAATACTGGTCACCCTTTTTTTGCCTGACCCTTGTACCATTCATTTTGAGTAACTTTTTTGATTTTGTGCTTTGTCTTTTGAAAGATGACATACAAGAATGCTATTCCCTTATTTAGGTCTATTTCATTCTTCTATATTTTCAGCAACACACACATCCAATATTAATTGTGACATTAATCATCATCATCATCATCATGCATATCAAGGATTTAGGCTTAGCGTGACCTGTTCTGGTCTTAGAAGTCATTACTGAATCGTTTAAGAGGACGTCCTGGTTTTCTTTTCCCTAATGGCATGTACTTTAAGGCTTGTTTTGGTAATTTTTCTATTTTCATTCTTTGAATGTGTTCCATCCATTTATGTTTATATTTTTTAATTTTTTCTATTACTGATTCTTGGTTTAATTCTTTCATAATTTCTTCGTTTCTTTTGTGAGCAAATAGAGTATACTTTGCAGTTTTTCTCATAAACTTCATTTCTGCTGTTATTAATCTTTGTTTGTGGTTTTGTTTTATTCTCCAGATTTCACTTCCATACAATAAGACTGGTAGGGCTAATGTATTGTATACTTTTAGTCAGGTTTGTTTTTTGAACTAGGTTTGGTCTAAATCTCTATATTTAAACCAAATATAGATTACACCTGTTATTTTTAAATATTTTGCAATTTTTACGTTTATATCTTTTTCATTTTCATATGTGATCATACATCCTAGGTAGTTAAATGAATTCACCTGTTCTAAGATCATGTTATCTATTACTAGCTTAGTTCTTGTTGGATCTTGTCCTTTAAACGCCATAGTTTAGTGAATGCAGAAGATATCAAATTCTTGCAGGATGACTTAGATAGATTGTAGTTCTGGGCTAAGGAGAATGGATGTCAATTTAATGTGACAAAATGTAAGGTTATGCATTTTGGGGTGAAACGATTAGCAGCAGTATACCACATTGGTGGAACTGTACTCCAGGAGATTGATGAGGCCAGGGACTTGGGACTGTTGGTGGATAGGGAGATGAAGTTTAGGGGGCACATTGCAAAAGTAGCTAAATCAGCTCATCAACTCACTTGGTTGTTGAAAAATACCTTGACGAGCAGAGACAAGCAAGTTATTGTATCATCTTAGTCACTCACCAGAGGCAAGTGACTAAGATGATAGCAGGTCTATGGAACGAACCATATGAGAACAGGTTGAAGATTTGTATTTTGCAGCAACTAGTTGATAGGCGGAAAAGGGGAGATATGATTGAGACATTGAAATTGCTAAAAGGATTCTATAGGATTAATTCAGAGGATATTTTTGAGATCAGGACTGGTGGGAGAACTAGGGGACACCTATGGAAGCTGGGCAAGAGTGTGTTTAGCAGGGGTGTTAGAGCTGGGTTCTTTACTTTTAGAGTGGTAAATGAGTGGAATAAGTTGCCAGAGTCTGTTGTGGGTGCTATGACAGTGAGCGAGTTCAAGGCAAGGTATGATAGATATTGTGAGAATGTCGAATAGTTGTGTGGACATGATGTTTAGGGCCTCCCTCGATGAGTCTAAGGACTCCCTGGAGTAGCCCGAAATAATAATAATAATAATAAATAGTTTTTGATTTTTCTGTTGATATTATCATACCATAATCTTTGGTTATCTCATTTAGATCTAAAATAGCTTTCTGTAAGTTATCTTCAGAATTTGTTATTATTATTTGGTCATCAGCAAAAAGGAGAGTGTTTAAGTTCACAGTAGGAGAAAATTAATACCTTGATGGAAATTTTTATTCCATTTTATTATTATTTCATTTAGGTAAATATTAAAAAAAGTTGCTGAGTGGGGGCATCCCAGTCGAACCCCTTGGTTTATCTCTCTCATATATGATAGCTCATGATTTAATCTTATTTGTATTTGATTATTTTCATATATACTTATAATAGTTTTTAGGATATTATTTGGTATTTTGTCTTTCATTTAATATGTTTAATAACATGCTTCTTTTAACTTTGTCAAATGTTTTTTCAAAGTCAATAAATGCAATATGTGTTTCTAAATTGTATTCTCTTCTTTTCTCTATTATTAATTTTAGGCAAAAAGCTGGGTCTATACATGATCGTCCTTTTCTAAACCCATTCTGTACTTCTAAAATAAAGTTTTCAGAATATTTCATTAGTCTGCTATTTAAAATTCTGCTATATATTTTGTAACAGGAATTTAGTATGCTTATACCTCTATAGTTTTTAGGGTCATCCCTACTACCTTTTTTAAAGATAATGATCACTATTGCTTTTTTCCATTGTATTGGGGGGTTACCAGTTGCATAAATTTTATTTAAAAATAATAGGAGTCTTTCTTTGAATCTTGTTCGTGCATATTTATTCAGTTCTGAACCTAGCTTATCTTCTCCAGGTGATTTTCCATTTCTTGTTTCTTTCTGGCTGATTTCTAATCCTTCTTTAGTTATTTCCTTTTCATTTTCATTAAGTGTTTGGCAGTTGTCTTTTTTAAAATATTTCTGTCCACAATTCTGTTTGAAATTCTTCTAATTTCAATCAGGTGTTTAATTTGATGTTTTCTTTAGTATCTGCATTTAGGTGTTTCAAAATCTTATATATATTGGATCTTATTTTATATAAATCATGTTCTAAATTTGAAAAGAATTTGTTCCATGATTCTCTATGTCTTTTTCTGACTTCTCTTTTAGCTATGGATGTTATTCTTTTATATTCTATTTCATCTTCTAATCTTTTACTGCTTAACCATTTATGATAGGCTTCTTTTTTCATTTTGATTATTTCTTTGGTTGTATCATCCCATATCTTCAGTTTTTTTTCCTTTTATTGAATTTTTTGGTGTTTCCTAAGCTTTCATTTGGTGCTGCATTTAGTATCGTTTTTATATTAAGCCATTCTATTTCTATTTCTTCATTTTCTTTTATTTTATCTAGATATTGGTTAATTCTTTGTTCATATAGCCACTGTATATTTGTGTCATTTAATAGTCTAGTTTTATAAACAAATGTTTTAAAATTTCTTTCTGTTCTTGTTACTTGTAGCCTTTTAGGTGGTAATCTTAATTTTATTTTAATGAGGAAGTGGTCACTGCTTATTTCATCTCCTCTGTGAACTCTAACATCTAACGAAAACTTTGATGTCTTTTCATTTAAGATAGAATAATCTAATATTGATTTCCATCCTCTTGCTGCCCAAGTATATTTATGTATGTCTTTATGTTTATAGAAAGAATTCATTATTTTTAAGTTATTATAAACTACAAAGTCAATTAATTTTTTTACCATTCCTGTTCAGAGTATGTTCTCCATATATTCCTATATTATTAATTTTCGTGTTTCCAATTCTTGCATTTAAGTCTCCTACTAAAACATAATCATTTTTATTTATTTTATTATATATATTTTGTAGTTGATTATAAAATTCAATATTATCCTGTTCTCTTCCTTCTTCTGGGGCATATAAACCAATTATTGTTAAATAATCTATCTATTTTTATTCTAGCTTCTATTATTCTTTCATTCTATAATTTATAATGTTTTAACTGTTTAGATAGGGAGTCATGAATCCAAATCATGACTCCTGCTTGTGCTCTTACGTCTCTGTCAACTCCACTGTATATCACATTAAAATGTTCGGTTCTCATGGTTCCTTTTAATTTCTTTTTTGAATTTTAGAATTATGTTCTCCATGTCAGGTGACTAGCCTGACGATGGAATAGTTCAGTAGTAGGGCTGCTACCTTAAGGCTTCTAAACTAGCCTTCTTCCAAATTTAAACGCATAGGAGGAATAGGGTATGTTGAAGTGGAAAGAGTAGATTATAGGAGAATACAGTAGAATTATAGTAAAGGTTTATAGAGGGGACATAGTTGTAAGGCCATAAATGGAAAGACACCATGGCCCTCGAGTACTCTAACAGCATAAGGATCATAAAATAAGAAGAGTTGGCTGATTAGGCCTTATAGGGAAGATTAAAGTGAGTGCATCTTCCTCAAAGTAGATGAAGAAGAGAATAGATCCAGCTAGGGGTCCATGGGAGTGCCACTTCCCTTACAATCAAGATGATTGCCTCTTATGGTCCTGTTGGTCCATGAGTCGTTATTCAGTATATATACACACACACACACATGGTGGGCTCCCCTATCCACCACCCAGGGGACGTGCTCCCTAGGGGTTACAGGGTCCCCCTGAGAGTTTGTATTTGATTATTTGTAACATTAATATTTTCCATTTTACTATTGATAGTATCTACTCTACTTTACTATCATTTGCTTCATTCTCACCACCTGACTGGCACTCACTGTTGAAACACTTAATACAAACTTGTTCACCAGTTTCACTCTCCTTAATTTTTGTAATGAATACATCTCACACATACACTGAAATGTAAAATCACATAAATTCAAATCATCCAACAATGATGTCTTTGCCACCAGTGTACATTGGCGACATACTGACAATATGTATTTAAACAAAAAAATATAATGTTTACTTCTTCTTTTTCTTAATCCTTTCCTGTTTTACCTTTAGGGTGTCAAGGATTTTTATTCTTATAACTGCAACTCGAGGATAAGATTGTTAGCCTTATGACTCCTGGTGTATCCTAGCTCTGTAAATGTATGTGTTCATGGGCTGGTTTGCCTGTTCTGGGGAGGGGGGAACGAAAAACCCGAGTTCTGGGGTGAAAAAACCCCTACCTCCATATGCAACTGGCTAACTCATCTTTAGTTGAAAGAGACCAGATAAAGGTTCCTCACTGATGGGAATTGAACCCAGGTCTTTCTGACCAAAGGGCTTTGTCTATACGGACTGAGCTATGGAGGCTCACAATGTTTACTTACAAATTAAATAACTCAATCAAAGACACATTCATATAAAACAACACTTACAATGACTTGATCTAATATTATTAAATAAAACATGAAAAAAATTACATCTTTCGGCAACATTAATAACAACACAATACACACAATGCACTCTCGTGGTCTTATCTAATCCGACTGTTTCAATTTAGTCACTAGCTTGTCGTGTGGCATTGTATCAAAGGTCTTTGAAAAATCCAACTATACCACTGTATTTGCATCTCCTTTATCCTGTGAATTCAACACCTGGTTGAGTATGTAAGCAGACTGCTAAAAAATGACCCCCCCCCCTGTTTACTTCTATAATGCTAACTATCATATAGGATGCTGTTATTATCAGCCCAGTTCTGAATTCTGGTCCACACCAAACTCTCCAACATCTTAACCACGACTCCAGACATACAGACTGACCTATAATTTCCAGCCTCATCCTTATTCCCCCTCCCCACCTCACCCTCTGTGAAGTGGAACAATTTTTCTCACTTTTCTCAATTTTTCTCTCTCCATTTCTGCTCACTCACTCGCTGACTATCAGTCTTTCCTTTACCACACCTTCTGCACCCAAGTATCTCATGATGTCACATTCATGAGTATGAAATACCCTGATCAATAGCATATTGAATACCTCAAAATTGAATACATCTAAAATTGATGATAACATCTTTGTTGAAAGATCTTGTACTTGCATACTGAATATTTCTATAAGAGGAACCTAAATGCTTACTATTTTGACTAATTTAAATACTGCACATACATGCAGTTTATAAATGCGCTGCCAGAGTCTGTGGTGGATGCTGTGACAGTGAATGAGTTTAAGGCGAGGTATGATAGATACTGTATGAATGTCGAATAGTTGTGATGAATATGATTTGGGGCCTCCCTCGATGAGTCTAATGACTCCCTGGAGTTGCCCATAATAATAATAATAATAATAATAATAAACAAATTATGTCAAGTTCTAGAATAGGAAATTCTATACATTTTGCTACAAAAATCTATCACTGTTTGCATGAGTTCAAGTAACTGTACTCTTTAGACTATTGTTTCCCAAAGTGTGGTAAGCATATTTCCAGTTGTAAGTGAAAGGTCTTTAGGGGATATGAGACAGTTTTTTTTTTAAATTTTGATTACTTTTTCTTACTTTTATACTTTTGACATCAAACTGTCAGATAAGAGTTAATCTATTTTTTCAATAATTAAAAAATCTAAATGAATTTTTAAACAAAATTAATTTAGATTTAGGATAGCATTTGGTTAACACTAGTTGAGTAAAGAATATTTTGCCATTCTTAGGAATAATGGTGCATATGGGATAATTTTCAGTATGCACAATAAGCAAGAATGGAATTGGAGAGTATAAAAAGATTAACACAAAACAAGAATCAATGCTGAAGCAATCCTTCAAACCTTTAGGCACACCCAGAAGCAACTTCTTCACTTCAGTTGCCAGAGGTGAGCCCCATCCCCCCAATCGAACTGTTTGCATTAAAAGTTTAAATTCAAACATTTTTAATCACACGATCTGAACTCTCCATTAAATATTGGAATCACTTGTATCTCAAGTTATTATGCAGCTCAGAAAATGTTTCCACACTTGTTTGGATGTCTGTTTGGTTTTCTGTGCTTGTAACTTTACAATGAAACAGTCTTTTCAAACTGAAGTCAAGCCCCGTCTAGATAAAAATAAAAAATATAGAACCAGATTTCACTAAAGTGAGTTTCTTCCCAGCAGAAACAGTTTAATTTATTTCATTAAACTTTTATTATTAGTATTTTATTGTTGAAAAACTACATTTCATAACTTTTGTTTCTACTGTATGTATACTAAATTCATATAACAAAATGTATTTAATAATTTAAAAAAATGTTTCACATGCTTGAATTTTAATATAACATCCTTTAAATTGCCTTTAACTGAGAGGGGTATGCTAGCGTTACTAAAATTTTAAAAGGAGTATAAGGGTACTGAGAGTTTGGGAGCTCTAGACAGTAGACACTATGAGGGTTGTTTGAAAAGTTTGATAAAAAAAAAATATTTAAACACTATAACACATTTTAGGAATATTAGTCAAGTGATTAATATTTATTATCCTACTAGTTTCACCGATTTTTGCTATCGGCATCTTCAGGGATACAATTGGTAAGAGATATGAAGGTAACAGACTAGGTTTTAACTGACAGTTCTAATTCATAATACAAAATTAGTACTGTGTGAGACAATATGCGTGTCTCGGGAACATGATTTGTTACGAGACATGATGTAATTGATGTGAAAGTTCATTTCTTTGATGTTTAGTGATCTGATTAAAGTTTTCCAAATTTACGGTAGGATTAGACCTTGATTCTTATTTAGGTTTCCTGTTGAACGGGTGACTATAGCAGCTTCTTTGAAGGTTCTGGAATGGTAGTTCTCTTCTATATAGGGCATATGACTCTTATTCCACTCAATCAGATGGTTGGTAGTGGCGAAGTGGGAAGAAAGGCCTGAAATATCTTGTCTGTTGTTTCTAACATAGCCTAAGTGCTCCTTCTGTCTCGTTTTGAAGCTTCTAGAGGTCTGACCAATGTAACTAACACCACTGGCGCAAGGTATATTATATACTCCAGAGTACTTGTAGAATGGATGAGGGTCTTTCGGTGATCTTAAAAATTTCTGAATAGTATTGACCGGCTTGAATGCTACTCTAATATTGTGTGGTTTTAGAAGGATAGCCAATTTTTTGGAAATGCTGCTGACAAATGGAATAGTTATAGTACTGATGTATTGGGTGTCATCAAGTTGTCTTTGTGGTATACCTGAAAAGAGAATCTTGTTGCAGAGTTTTTTAGGATAACCATTTAAGGATAGAGCTCTGGATATTGTAGTTAATTCTTCTTGTAAGTCATCTTGGTCTGTGGTGTACTGTATAGCTCTTTTCTTAAGCATATGGATAATGCTAAGTTTCTGGGATATATGATGTGACGAGTCGAAATGGAGGTAACGTCCAGTATTTGTAAGTTTTCTATATACTGACAGGTTGATACTGTTATTGGTTTGTTTCTTTATTAGGATATCTAGGAATGGAAGTTTTTAATCTTTTTCAATTTCTAATGTGAATTTGATGGTATGGTGAAAACTATTGATTTGGTTGAGATAATCCATTAATTCTTCTTTCTTATGATTCCAAATGATAAAAATGTCATCTACATATCTGTACCAAGTTTTTGGTTTTGGGGTAATTTGAGATAAGATTTTATTTTCTAGGTCTTCCATGTATAAGTCAGCACAAGAAGGAGAGAGAGGGGGCTACCCATGGCTAATCCGGTAAGTTGTTTGTAGGCGGTTTTTTGCCAAACGAAATAGTTTGAAGTTAAACAATGATTGAACAACATAGTGATGTTTCTTGGGAACAAGTAGTCTAAGATGTTGATGACTTCCACAACTGGAATGTCTGTAAACAGAGATGTGACGTCAAGGCTTGCTAGTATATCATCTTCAGAGATGGTTCTGGGATGTTTTTTAATTTCTCAATAAAATGTTGTGAGTTTTTGATATAAGTATCCGAGTTGTGAATATGTTGTTGTAAAATTATGGCTAGATATTTAGAAAGTTAGTAAGTTGGAGAATAGATTCCATCAACTATTAGAAGTAATGGTGTACCTTCTTTATGCATTTTAGGAACGCCACACAATCTTGGAGTCAACAGGTGCATGGATTTTAGCTTTCTTATTAAGTCAATAGGCCAGTTTGTCATTCCACGTAATAGTTCATTGGTGTCGTTATGGTTTTTTTTGCATAGGATCTGTACTGAGAACATCATAGACAGACGTATCTGATAATAGATTGTTAATTTTCTCCTCATAATCTTTTGTATTAAAGTTTTAATTTTGTATGAATTAGAACTGTCAGTTAAAACCTAGTCTGTTACCTTCATATCGCTTATCAATTGTATCCCTGAAGATGCCGATAGCAAAAATCGGTGAAACTAGTACGATAATAAATATTACTCACTTGATTAATATTCCTAAAATGTGTTATAGTTTCTAATATAAGTAATCAAGAAAGAAAATCACAATATTTAAACACATTTTTTTTGGAAAAAATCACCTTCATTTCTCAACATAGTCTCCATCGAGGTCTACATATCTGGTCCAGCGAGTTTCCAATTTTTTCATCCCATCTAAAAAGTAGGATTTGTCAAATTGTGCAAAATAGTCATCGAGAGCCTTGATGACATGCTTGTTCGAAGAAAATGTTTTTCCCACCGAGCCAAATTTTTAAGTTTGGGAACAAGAAGAAATCACACGGGGCCAAGTCCAGAGAATATGGTGGATGTGGAACCGATTCAAACCTTAATTTGTGCAATTTTGCCATTGCAACGGCTGATGTGTAGGACTGTGCATTGTCTTGATCAAAGAGCACTTTTTTGTGCTTCCATATTGGCCGATTTTTCTTCAGTTCTTCTTTTAAACAGTACAACCATTACACATAATAGACTCCTGTTATTGTCTTACCCTTTTCCAAATAGTCTATCATGATAATTATTATTATTACGGGCAACTCCAAGGAGTCTTTAGACTCATCGAGGGGGCCCCTAAACATCATATCAAGAACAACTATCCAGCACTCGCACAGTATCTATCATACTTTGCTTTGAACTCATTTACAGTCATGGCACCCACAATAAACTCTGGCAGCTTATTCCACTCATTCACTACTCTCCAAGTAAAAAAACCTAGTTCTAACACACTTGCTAACTGCACTCTTGCTCAGTGTCCATGGATGGCCTCTAGTTCTCCCATCACCAGACCTGTTCTGAAAAAATTCTTCTGAATTAATCGTGTAAAAACCCTAAAAGTAATTTAAATGTCTCAAACATATCACCCCTTTTCCGCCTATCAACCAATTTCTGTAAACTACAGATCTTCAACCTGTTCTTGTAAGGTTCATTCCATAGACCAGCTATCATCTTGGTCACTCACCTCTGGATCCTCTCAACCTCCTCCCCATCAACAAGAAACCCAGGGACCCAGATCTGGGCACAGTAGTCAAGATGGGGTCTTATCAAGACTCAACAAAGAGGAATAATAACTTGCTTATCTCTGCTCGTCAAAGTATTCTTCAGTAACCAAGTGATCTGTGAGCTGATTTAGCCACTTTTGCTATGTGCCCCCTAAACTTCAACTCCCTATCCACCAACACACCCAAATCTCTGGCTTCGTCAACCTCCTGGAATACAGTTCCACCAATGTGATATACTGTTGCTAATTTTTTTCACCACAAAATGCATACCCTTACACTTTGCTACATTAAACTGACATCCATTCTCATTAGCCCAGACTGCCAATTTATCCAAATCATCCTGCAAAATTTTGACATATGTGCATTCACTATTGCTCTACCTAACTTTACATCATCAGCAAATAAATGAACAGTCCCTCTCAGATCCTTTCCTATATCATTAATGAACAAATAAAATAGCAGTGGTCCAAGAACAGAACCGTGTGGCACACTACTAGTAACAGTCCTTCTTTTGGACTCCACTCCTGAATAAACTACTCTCTGATATCTCTCCATCAACTACTCTCCTATCCATCTCACTAACCCTATATCCATACCCATGTGCTGCATTTTACTGATTAGAATCCATGTGGTGTCCTGTCTAAGGGCTTAGCAAAGTTCAGAAGTATCACTGTAAATCCATTACCTTTATCCAGTTCAGCTGTCATTGTATTATAAAACGTGATCAAGTTACTGAGGCATGATCTACCTTTCACAAAACCATGCTGTCCTCCATAAAGTATCCCATTTTCATCTATCCATTCCTGTATTTTGCTCTTGACTAATATCTCCAAAATCTTGATAATGATTCCTGATATAATAAATTTAGTTTAATCCTTTATCCAAGTGTGTGCAAACAAAGTTTGCGCCTGAAAGTATCTTCAGGACTGGGGTAAGGTGGTACAACACCAGGGCAACTCGTTGCAAAGGTGGAGCAAGCTACCAACACTCCTATCTCAGTATCTCCTATAATGCAAAACACATCTCCTTGCGGATATGTCTAATGTTATGCATTAAGGGAAGGGCCACTACACAGACTAGTTTCGACCTTTATTGAGGTCTCTTCAGTGGGAGCCAGGCCCAAGTTGAGATACCAGGCAGAAGCATTAGCAGCAGGTCATCTCTACCTATAGGAGTTGCCAAATGGTGTGCCACCCTTTTATACTGATTGGTCGGTAATTTGCAACAGTAGTCTTGGAACCTCCTTTATGCAATGGAACTATTTTCCCCTCTTTCCAACCCCTCGGGACTACCCCAGAGCTGAGACTTAATAAACAATATGATCAAGGGAACTGACAATTCCTTTGCCGCTTCACGTAAGACTAGCGCTGGTATACTATCCAATCCCACAGATGTATTTACATTAATGTTCTGTAATATACTATTCACCTCCATTTCATTCACTTCAATTCCTACGAAATACAAATGTATCATCCATTCGTTTTCTCATTCCTGCAATGTCACAGCCTGGATGATATACTTTTGCAAAGTGTTCATATTTAGTAGTTCTATTATTTCAGCTCATTCAGTTACCTCCCTGCCATTGGTATTCCTTAGAATCATTTTGCCATATACATTTTTTCTTTTACTTGCAGCATATCAAAGAACTGTTTGGGATTGACTTTAGCTTGCATTGCTAATTTCCTTGATTTACTTTCCATACTCTAGGTATGCAGTCAGCCATTACCTTCCTGAAATGCTCCTTAACCGCTTTCTATGTGCTATCAACATCCAGCCCTTGCAGCTTAACATGCCATGCCACTGATCCAAGCAATCTCCTAAGCTTGTCATACTTACCAGCCCAGTAATTCCACATGTACCCTGTCTTAATTTAAAATTCCACACACTTAGCCACTTCCTAGGTGGCAGTTTAACATGCCATGGCACTGATCCAAGCAATCTCCTAAGCTTGTCATACTTACCAGCCCAGTAATTCCACATGTACCCTGTCTTAATTGAAAATTCCACACACTTAGCCACTTCCTAGGAAAATTCCACACCTTATGATTACTCTCACCAATTGGTGGCAATATGATCATATCCATATTAATCAATTTCTCAGATGCAATTACTAGGTCAATCACTCTCAAACCCCTAGTATATTCCATTACATGCTGTCTCAGGTAGTTATCCCTTAGTGACTGCATAAAATTCATTTCATTCCTCCCATTAGTCCTCTCCTCCCTCCAATCAATGTTACCATAGTCTGATATCCCCCATAATAATTACCTGTCCTCCACTCATTGAGTCTATTTGCCAATGCATACCGTCTCCATAATCTATTCCATCGCCTGGTCTATAGCAGCACCCAACTGTAAATTTTGTTCTGCTGACCTCAATCTCACACCAGATAGCCTTAGATGTGCTATTTTCACTATCCTGAAGTTGAACTTATATTCTCTTTGGCTGCAGTTCATCAGCTATCATCAATAACACTCCTCTCCCGATTCTTTTCTCTCTGTCTTTACTGAACACACTATACCCCTCACATTCTATCCCACTAACTATATCATCTTCTGTTAGCCATGACTCACTAATGCCAATAACCTGTGGCCAGGAAGAACTAACTAAGGCCAAAAATTTGTCCTCCTTATTCCGAATACTCCTGGCATTAGTGTACATAAAGTGCAGAAGTCCCCTAACCACACCCCTATTTTGACACCTTATACTAACTTTCCCATTTTGGTTTGTTATCCTTTGTCCTATCTCAGGTATATTATACACATTCTTACACTCAACTGCCTCACTGATGTCTGCATGTCCACTTAACAGCATCTCCACCCTCCCTAAAAGTTCTAGTTTCTCTGATTCTGCACATCCACTTTCACTTCATTCAGCAACAATTTTTCCAGTCTCCGAATACCAAATCCATTCAGATGTAAACCATCCTTCTTGTATAAGTTCTTTTGCCAGTCAAACTCACTCCACATCACTCCTACCGCATAACCTATGCATAGAGTCATTTGCAATTATGGCCCTCCTTTTCAACTCTGTCATACCCTGCCAACAGGCTATCTTAATTCTCTCACTCTTTCCTTTTGCTACTGCTAGTAATTCTTTCAAGTCCTCTCTCATAGCAAATTTTTCACCTTTTAAATCATTCGTTCTTCCGGCCACTACTATCATTTCTTTCACCTTATGCTTCTGTGTTCTAATAGCCTCACTTACATTATTAATTTTCGCTCCTGGAAAGCACGATTTTATCAAACTCATATTTATTACACCTTTTACTACTCAATCACCATATAATACTCGCTCCTAAATTTTTCTTTCATCCCCGATCATGTTCTCATTTATCTTATCACGCACTTGCTTCTTTTTCTTAGCTGATCCGCTCAGTAGACATTTTTGTAATCACTCCAGCTGCCGCTTCGCCCTTATCACTTCACGCAACCGAGTTATCTCCTGCACTGCAGCTAACTCTTCATTTTTTTTATCAGTCAAACCATTCTCTTCAGAAACACACTTCAGATCCTCACTTTCATGACACTTTCTCACTACTATCGCTCTCAAACCAAAGTCCAGCCACTCTCAGCAAAGCATACATTCCACAAACCTTACACTGGATGAATTCCTTTAATTAAATTAGTTAAATTCTTCAAAAAAATATGGATGCCAGTGCCTTAATTCGCTTTGGTGCCATGCACTACACTACATATCTAATGTTTCTTATCAAAATACTAAATTTATTTAAAACAAACTTTTGAAGCTAAACTAATTAACTCTGCAATATATTCTAATTCTAGCACAATTTTTAAACTAATAACGCTATTTTTTTAAAAGAACTAAATAACTTATCTTTCAGAGCTCTTCAAACACAGTACTACCATCAACGCATCCTCCAACGACGAAAAATCGTTGGGAATCCCAAAAAAACAGTGGCCATCACCTTCCCAGCTGATAAAATGGTCTTTGCTTTTTTCGGTGCTCTTTCACCAAGCATTGTCCACTGTTTTGACTGCTGCTTAGATTCAGGTGTGTAATGGTGGATCAAAGTTTCGTCTACATTCATGAATCGATGCAAAAATCTTACGAATTGCGATTAAACATCACCAAACATTGCGTTGAAATGTTTTTTCACATGTGTTTTTGATCGACAGTCAACAATCTTAGCACCCATTGTGCACACAGCTTTTTCATGTGCAATTTTTTGTGCAGGATATTATACACCTGTTCAGTTGAGATGTCTACAATCTCAGCAATCTCATGCACTTCCATAACAATACCATGGATTTTGTCAATCATTTCCTTCATAGTGACCTCAGTCAAGCGTCCAGAGCAGGCATCATCTTTGATGGACTTACGAACCATGTTTAAACTAATTTATTCAAAAATAAATAGTCTTTAATGCAGGTGCAGAGTCCCCATGAACTGCATCTAACTCGGCTTTGATCTGCACGGCCATCCACTTGTTCAAATAAAAGTGTTTTATCACTGCACAAAACTCGTTTTTCTCTTTTTTTATGAAAAATGCGAACACAGTCATTTTAAATGTTTGCCAAATGAGAACTACATGTCAGATGTGGCTAAAATTTTGCCAGAGGTCATGAAAAAGATGATATGTGCCAACACTGGTATGAATGAACAAACTGTGTCGCTGTCTATTGGAAATTTACCAAACTTTTCAAACAACCCTCATAAATACATATGCCTCTGCAACATGCTGATGCCAGCATCAGTTCACCCATGTGATACAGACTACAACTAGCTAGAGTGTATTAAGTAGAGATGGGTTACAGTAAACTTGGTGCAAACTAAAAATCAGTACTAGTGAAGATATGCACAGAAAAAAAAAAAATCTCTTAATACTAAAACTTATTTTCTTTTGACCATCTACTTCTATCTTCACCACACAGCTGCATAACGAGCATCTTTCTTTGAGGATACCATGTTCTATCAAGAAACCAAACTGATTAGTGACTCTCACCATAACGTATAGTATTATATGTTATAGAACAGGGTGTGCTGCATTGGTGGAGAGGGTTCAGAGACCAGCAACTAAACTGGTGACAGGTCTGTAGAATTTTCCCTATGAGAATAGACTAAGGGTGTATGGGTTGCAGAGTTTAGCTAACAGGTGGAGGAGAGGGGATATGATAGAAACTTATAAGTTACTAAAGAAATTCTATCAGATTGGCACAAAAGAAAATTTTCAATACATGGGGAGTAGGGGGAAAACAAGGAGTCAGACTTGGAAGTTGTCTAAAAAGTGTGGTTAGTAAGGGTGGGCAGACTAGGTTCTTTACTTGGAAAGTGGTGAAAGAGTGGAATGGAATGCCAGAGGTGGCTGTGAGCACCAACAATGAATAGGTTAGAGGAGATGTATGATAGGTATTGTGTTAATGGATAGAGATGGTCTGCTGCAATGAATCTTTTGACTCCATGGAGTACTTGTATAAATAATAATTATGGGATACAAGCAGAAACCTTGATGTGAAGTAAGTGCACTCTATAATACAATTCTTTCAAGCATAATATATTTGATTGCATTTTATTAACACTTACCAGCAAGCTAGATGCTGTTCCAACTCTCTAAGTAATGGACAATGAAGATCATACAGAGAATCCAACAATGAAAATACTTTATCTAATTCTTCAGAAGACATATAATTTCTTTTCCAGAATACATCTCTAAACCACTGAAATTTGAAATAATATTTTTCTTCAAAAATAATGAATTTCACATTAGTAAATAATTAGAGTATAATTCTAATAGCTGAACAAAAGTTACGCTATAGTCAACTCACTACTGCCAACTTAGTACCCACTAAAACAGTTTGTTATAGTGGACTGTTTACAATACTGACTCTCTTTTCACACAGCATTGTATCTAATTGGTTAGGATTTTTTAGTAGTTTTTTTTTTAGTGGTGTTTGTTATAGTGATATTCAACTGTAATAGATAGAGGTTTTTGGTTCTAGAAACGTAGAACTATTATAAGTGGAAGCAATTAGCAGTTTTGGTTTCTTACGGATCTATAAAAATATCAAGGTATACAGAATGTTTAAAAAAATGTACTTTTATTATCAACATATATTTACTCATACAGCATACTATGGATTATATAAATTGAAACATTTAGTTTACAAGTGCAGCTCTCTTCATTTGCCACCCACACATATCTGCATGAGTAAGGTTTCAAACTATTCTATTTTTCTTTTATTCTATTTTCTATTTTTTTAGGTCCAAAATTAATATGTTTTGTAGTTACAAATTATGCACCTATGAATTAGATAAATGCATTAGAATTTTATTCATATGTTATTATGCATATGGAACTTTTAAAGCCACATCAGACTTCTAATAAGCAAGCCAGTGGTCTTGCACCAAATGACAAAATCCATCTAGCATGAAGAAAAATATGTGTGCGCCCATAGGATTTGGACCCACGGCCCACTAGTTGGAGAGTGGTTATGCTAATTTACCAGCAACCAGGCCAACAGGATCATTCCCATAATATTGATTAAGCCTCTCTTTAATCTCATTCATTGAGAATGCAATCACAACCACCTCTGGCAACAATGCACTCATTCATCACCCTAAAAAAAAAATTCCGTTAACCACAATTTTAATCAACTTCCATTTTCAATATTAAGATTTCCTTGGTGTTACTTTTCCCACTCTTGCAATATGTTTTTTTGAAAATTAACTTCATGTTCACCATCACATACAAATCCTTGACCTCATCAACTTCTTGCAATATAATACAATCAATAGCATGCAAAAGTTTTAGCCAATCATGCATACTTTGTCACATTAAACTGAACATTGTTCTTTGTACATTCTCATATGGAGAGAAGGTTTAACTCATGTTATTGATCCTGAAAATATGCAAACTGGTCAAAAGAACATATACAATTACCGGACCAGCAAATACATGGATATTAGCCTTTGGATTATCTCCAACATCATTCATGTATAAATGAAACAGTAGATGGACATCACAGAGTCCTAAATCTGTCATACTACTCATCACCTGCCTTCTCCTTGTTCTGCTGACCTGTACTTCTTCTTTCTCATCCCTCAGATGATGGGTTGAGTCTCCTTTGATATTTTTGCCATCTGAATTTATCTCTGGCCATTTCTGTCATCTCATGACAGAAATGGCCAGAGAGAATGGTGATGAATACATTTATCTCATGATTGTATTCATCCAATGATTCCATTCAAAACTATATTTGGTCATCTCTGGAGCTGTCCAAACCATCTTAACAGTTGTTTAAGAATTATAGCTATGATATCTTCTCTGTAGTTTAATTCATGTTTGGCTCATTTGTTTTGTGTTCTAACCTGTGAATCTATTTATTTTTCTTTGTCATTTCATTTCGAATGCTCTGATTTTCTGTATTTCTTTCTGATTGAGTCCCCATGTTCAGCTCCATATGTTGCTGTAGGTATAATAATATTTTATTATAGTATAATAAAATAATGGTTTTATAGAGTTTCAGTTCGAGACTTTTTGAAATGCTGTTATTTTCCCATAATTTGTTTACTTTATTCATATTAGACCATCCCTATATCAAGTCTATTTTACAGTTTGTATGCTAGCAAGGTTGTGAGTAATGAGAATGCCAAGAGATGAAGTCAATTGCTTTACTTGTTCAAGTATATGATTTTCTAAGTTTATTGAAATTTTTTCTTCATCTCTTCCTATTTTCATTGTTTTAGTTTTGCTTAGATTGTTTTCATTCAAAAGTTTTGCGCTCTTGAATTAAAGATTTTATTGTCTTTTGCAATTGTGCTCTAGATTCTACAATAATAATAATATCATCTGCATATTTAATATGACTGATATTCATGGCATTTACTTGCAGACCTGGTTCTTCAGCTATAGTTTTGCATATTTTTTCAAGATAGATGGTAACTAAATTTGGTGAGAACAGGCAATCTTGCATAACTCCTTTTTCCTATTTTGAATTTGTCTGGTTTTATTATTATTATTATTATTATTATTAAATTTGAAAATTGCTTTGGTATTTTTACAATAATTAGTAATAAAGGTTTATATTTCTCAATCTCACATCATAGACTTCAAAATGTTTATCATTTTGTTACTGTCAATGGAATCAAATGATCGAGTGGTTAGCGTATTCGCTCTCCAGCCAAAGGGCTACGGGTTAGAATCCCACCGTGGGCATGGATGTTTGTGATTGTCTGTGGAAATAGTAGTGGTGGTGGTCGCATTAGATGGTACTGGTGTAGTTGTGGTCAGTTGGTGGATTGAGTGGTGGAGACAGAGTTGTAGACCATGTGCCCTCCCTCGATGATTCTTTGGACTCCCTGAAGGTGTCAAATAATAATAATAATGATTGTTTAAAGTCAATAAAACTGCAGTATATAGAAGTTGTATGCCCAGTACATTTCAGGAAGGCTATTTAACCATCAAAATAAGATCTACAGCAGAAATCACAAGTCTGAAGAATGCTTCATATTCTCCTATTATCATCATCACCATCCACAATTTCCTAACACGTATACCATCAAAGAGTGATCAGGCTACTATGTCAGCACTACATGATTAAATTTACATTATTATTGATCTCCTATCCGCAATTTTCCTCCATATTAGTCTAGTTCTGCTTACACATTCTTGAATGCTAATATCAAATTCCTTTCTAATGATGCCATTTGTTTACTCCCTTAATTTTTCTCAGAACTTTCATATCTGTAGTCTCTAGTTTTGATCAAGTGTATTATTTGTAACCCAATTCTCGGATCCATAACCTAAAACTGGTTTGAACATTGTCTTGTATACTGCTAGTTTGGTGTTTTGGCTATTTTCTGTTTTATTCCATATAAATTTATTCAGCTGGCTACCCATGACACCGGCTTTACTTATTCTGTTGTCTATTTTCAGATTTAACTTGCTATCTTCACTAAACTCTGGGCCAAAAATAGCTGAAATCGTTTACTTGTTCTATAGGCTCGCCATTCAGCATGCAACTTAAGATTTCTATGCTCTTGTCTATTTTCATAGTACTGGTTTTTCCATTACTGATATTCATGACAAATTTTACAACTGTTATTCAAATTATTATTAATGTTATTATTATTGCAACCTCTATGGAGTCAGCAGACTTATCATGGGAGTTTCATTCAAGTGACAACATATTTATTATACCGAATCTTAAAATCCTTAACACTCATTGCATTAACAGCACATTCTGAAAATGCGTTCCATTAACTGACAATTCTATATGTAAAAGATTTCCTCCTTATTTCATCCCTCTTCACCACACTCTTACATAACTTCAAGGAATGGCCTCTGGTTCCCCCACCCCCACTCTTGCCTTCTAGGATTTTACTGCATTACTCTTTTTTATGATCCCATCTGGATTAATGCAGTAAAATCCTCTCACTAACTTAAATGTCTCTATCATGAAGTCTATTATATATCACTTCTTTTCCTTCTATTCACCAAACTCTACAATCCACATTTCTTCAACTTCTCTCCATAGCCAGCATTCTAAAGTCCTGATAATGTCTTAGTTACTCGTCTCTGTATCCTCACCAATGTTCCACATAATACTGAAAACCACATGACAAAATTTGAGCACAACAGTCAAAGTGTGGTCTGACCAGTGCTTTGTACAGTGGCACAACCACTTCCTTATCCCTACATGTTAGAGTAGGTCTTATCATAGCAGTAATACAATATGCAGTCTTCACTACACTTGCAATATGTCCTCTAAACTTTAGTCTACTGTCAACCATCACTCTCAAATCTCATCCACTACTGCAGTATGGCACCATCAATGTAGTATGAAGACTTTGATTTCTACACTCCAAAATGCAACACCTTGCACTTATTAATATTAAAACTACAACCACACTCCTTGGGGTTGTAGTTTTAATATATTCGAAGTGTCCAAAGTCCATTTAAATCTTCCTGAAGTAATTTAACATCACAGTGCAACTTATAATTCTCTCCAAATTTCATCATCAGTAAACAACTGAAGATTCTCAGTCAGTCCACATGATAAATCATTTACAAACAAGTTAAGAACAAAACCCTGGAGCACATCACAGGTCACCCTCTTTTTATGAGACAGTACTCCATCATACACAACTTGCTAGTATCATTCAGAAAGCAAATCTCCGATCCATCTGATAGATCGGAGATTGGCTGTCTCTTTCCTTAACTATTATTATTATTATCTATTTCCTTACTCTGTAGCTTGTACACCAACCTATCATATGGTACTCCATCAAACGCTTTTGCAAAATCCAGGAATATCACTGTCTATGATTCTGCATTATCTAACACATTTGTTACCTTATCATAAAATGCAAGTAAATTGCTAAAACAATAACTACCTTTTACAAATCCATGCTGACCATCATAAAGAATGCTATATCCATCAACCAAATCCTGTATTCTATTCCTAACCAATCTCTCCAACAACTTGACTACAATTGCAGTTATACAGAGCTGTCTATAATTGAAAACTTTTGTCCTAGAACAATGCTTGTGCACAAGTACCATTTTGCATTCTTTCCACTGCTTAGGAACCCTATCCACTGCAAGATTTTCATTAAATAACCAGGTCAAGGGCATAGCTAACTGTGCCTTTTCCAGATCCACAAAACTTAAGTACAGATCCTTGTCGTATTCCCATAATTTCTCAACTATCTGTCTTAAAGTGAAAATCTGATCTTGACAACAACTATCTGGTGTGAACCCAGCTTGTTCTTCTCCAAGTTTCTCTTCTACAATCTTTCTTAACCTCTTTTCAAATATGCTAGCATAGATCTTACCTGGGAACACTTAGCAGAGAAATTCCTCTATAATTCTCACATTCAGCTTTATTCCCCCTTTACATATATATATATATATATATATATATATTTTTTTTTTTTAAAAAGAATTGAATGACCAGAACCGAGATTTAAGTAAAAAGGTTTTAATATAAAAACACGACTAGTTTCGGCTTGTAACAGCCTTCATCAGGTGACATTATAAAAGAAAGAAAAAAGAAAAAAACACTAAAACACTGAAGCTTAAATAAACTATGAACATCATAGAGAATCTCTATACATAATTGACATTAAATCGTTGTGGCTGTATTTAAAGCTGTTCTTTCGTTAGTTGTATTATTGGGAGAGTGCGTGCTAGTAGCATCTCGTGAACGCCAGTACATGATTACAGCTGAATGACAATCTGGGAGGTTGTAGCTCAAGTTATTATTTAGATGAACAGGATTAAAGATGATTTCTCTAGATTCCACGATTTTTCTCTCTAGTTCATCATTGCAACGGAAGATGTTAGTAGATTTTTCCCAGCAGACTTTGTGACTTTGGTTTTCATCATTAGGATTAGCCGAGAAATGGATATGACTTGATAATGCACTGGCCTGCTGTCTCTTGTAAGTAATGTCCCTCATGTGTTCTTTCATACGCAATTCGACAGATTTGTCTGTCTGCCCAAAATAAGGAATATCACAATCACACAATATTTTATATACACCAGGGTATTTGAGATGATGATGACAAGGTTTTGGGTGGCTTATTAAGAAACGTATCTTTGGAAGTGGAGTGAACAAGGGGTTCTGATATTGTATTTTCTTAGAACGTTTGCTAATTTATGTTAAACTGTACTTATGTAAGGAATAGATATATTGCCTTTGAATCTATTTGTTTCTTCTGAGTGATGTCTAGGAAGATTAAGAAGGAATCTTTCAATAATTCTCTTGGAATATCCATTAACTTCGAAAGAAGTTTTGAAATGATTTATTTCTGTAAGAAGTTCATTTGAGTCATCCAGAAGAGAATGGGCTCTATGTCCCAAGGTGGAAATTATTCCAAGCTTATGAGGAGGGAAGTGATGGGACTGACTATGCAGATATCTGTTGGTATGTGTGGGCTTTCTATATATCGATATTTTGAGTTTACCAGAAGAGCAAGTCAGTTTGACATCAAGAAATGGCAAAGAATTATTCATTTCAAGCTCGGCAGTAAACTTAATACTTTGATGTCGGCTATTGAGTTGTTCGAGGAAAAACCATAAGGGAATTATGTTCATGCCTCCAAATAATGAAGACACCATCTACATAGCATTTCCAAACTTTAGGTGTTAAAATAAAGGAAGAGATAGCCGTAGTTTCAAAATCCTCTAAGTAACTATTTGCGAGTACAGGGGATAAAGGATTACCCATAGCCAGTCCATGATTTTGCTTGTATATAGTATCTTGAAATTTGAAGTAACCGGACTAGATGCAATGTAAACAAGGCTAACATTTTTTGGGATAACTTGTCCTTGAGTAATGTTAGGACTTCATCTGTTGGGACATTAATGAACAGAGAAGTCATGTCCAAGCTAGCCATGATTTCATCTTCATTAACTGTTATGTCCTTGATGTATGTAGCAAATTCTGTAGCGTTCTTGATAAAGGATGGTGACTTGCGTGAAAAATGTTTGAGGTATTTGGCAAGATATTTTGAAAGGTTGTACGTCGGAGAATTGATACCTTCTACAATTGGGCGTAGTGGTGTGTTTTCTTTATGGATTTTAGGAACACCATATATGTGAGGAATTAAATGATGGAGAGAGCATAGAGATAAGCGAACGTTTTGAGATAATTCAGTTGCTGTTTTTAATAAGTTGTTTGTACGATTTTGAAGTTCATGAGTTGGATCTCTCTAGAGTATTGAGTAGGTATCATTATGTAGGATTTCAAGCATTTTATTCTGGTAATCTTCAGAGTTGAGGATGACTGTTGCATTGCCTTTATCTGCAGGAAGGATAATTATATCTCTGTTGTTTTTTAAACTTTTAATAGCTTTGCGTTCTATTGAAGTAATGTTATCTGCAGGTGGTTTTGCATTATTGATAATTATTATTATTATTATTATTTGACACCTCCAGGGAGTCCAAAGACTCATCGAGGGAGGGCACCTGCTCTACAGCTCTGTCTCAACCACTCAATCCACCAACTGACAGCAACTACACCAACGCCATCTACTGCCAACCACCGCCACTAGTATTTCCACAGACAACACAAACATCCATGCCCACGGCGGGATTCGAACCCGCAGCCTTTTGGCTGGAGAGCGGATACACTAACCACCCGGCCAGCCTGGCTGGCATAAAGATTGATTCAATACGTAGCAGTTTTGCATCTTGTGGAGGAAGAAAAGAAGTAGCTTTTTAAAAAACAACAGAGATATATTTATCCTTCCTATAAGAGGAGATGACCTTGCTAATGCTTCTGCCTGGTATCTCCACTTGGGCCTGGCTCCCACTGAAGAGATCTCAATAAAGGTCGAAACTAGTCTGGGTAGTGGCCCTTTCCTTAATGCATAACATTATACATATCCGCAAGGAGATGTGTTTTGCATTATAGGAGATACTGAGATAGGAGTGTTGGTATCTTGCTCCACCTTTGCAATGAGTTGCCCGGTGTTGTACCACTTTACTCTAGTCCTGAAGATACTTTCAGGTGCAAACTTTGTTTGAACACACTTGGATAAAGGATTAAACTAAATTTATTATAGTCTGACCAAGTGAAAAATAAACTTTCAACATCTTTCTCTAAATCCAGAGTAATTTAATAAAAAGGTGGCACACCGTTGGCAGCTCCTATAGGAGGAGATGACCTTGCTAATGATTCTGCCTGGTATCTCCACTTGGGGCTGGCCCCCACTGAAGAGAACTCAATAAAGGTCGAAACTAGTCTGGGTAGTGGCCCTTCCCTTAATGCATAACATTATGCATATCCGCAAGGAGATATGTTTTGCATTATGGGAGATAGGAGATAGGGAGATAGGTTGGTAGCTTGCTCCACCTTTGCAACGAGTTGCTCGGTGTTGTACCACTTTACCCCAGTCCTGAAGATACTTTCAGGTGCAAACTTTGTTTGAACACACTTGGATAAAGGATTAAACTAAATTTATTATTATTTCTTTCGAAGTTAATGGATACTCCAAGAGAATCATTGAAAGATTCCTTCTTAATCCTCCTAGACATCACTCAGAAGAAACAAATAGATTCAAAGGCAATATATCTATTCCTTACATAAGTACAGTTTCACATAAATTAGCAAAAGTTCTAAGAAAATACAATATCAGAACCCCTTGTTCACTCCACTTCCAAAGATACATTTCTTAATAAGCCACCCAAAACCTTGTCATCATCATCTCAAATTCCCTGGTGTATATAAAATATTGTGTGATTGTGATATTCCTTATTTTGGGCAGACAGACAAATCTGTCGAATTGCGTATGGAAGAACACATGAGGGACATTACTTACAAGGGGAAGCGATACTTTCAGGCGCAAACTTTGTTTGCACACACTTGGATAAAGGATTAAACTAAATTTATTATTATTTCTTTCGAAGTTAATGGATACTCCAAGAGAATCATTGAAAGATTCCTTCTTAATCCTCCTAGACATCACTCAGAAGAAACAAATAGATTCAAAGGCAATATATCTATTCCTTACATAAGTACAGTTTCACATAAATTAGCAAAAGTTCTAAGAAAATACAATATCAGAACCCCTTGTTCACTCCACTTCCAAAGATACATTTCTTAATAAGCCACCCAAAACCTTGTCATCATCATCTCAAATACTCTGGTGTATATAAAATATTGTGTGATTGTGATATTCCTTATTTTGGGCCGACTGACAAATCTGTCGAATTGCGTATGGAAGAACACATGAGGGACATTACTTACAAGGGGAAGCGAGCCAGTGCATTATCAAGTCATATCCATTTCTCGGCTAATCCTAATGATGAAAACCAAAGTCACAAAGTCTGCTGGGAAAAATCTACTAACATCTTCCGTTGCAATGATGAACTAGAGAGAAAAATCGTGGAATCTAGAGAAATCATCTTTAATCCTGTTCATCTAAATAATAACTTGAGCTACAACCTCCCAGATTGTCATTCAGCTGTAATCATGTACTGGCGTTCACGAGATGCTACTAGCACACACACTTTCCTAACAATACAAGTAATGAAAGAACAGCTTTAAATATAACCATGATGATTTAATGTCAATTATGTATAGAGACTCTCTATGATGTTGATAGTTTATTTAAGCTTCAGTGTTTTAGTGTTTTTTCTTTTTTCTTTCTTTAGTATATATGCAGAGGACATCATGCGTGAAGCATTGGATGAGCTCAGGACAGGAATTACGATAGGAGGTAGATTGATCAGCAATAAGGCCGCAAGTGCAGATGAAATCCCAGCTTAGTTAATTAAGGCCACAGGGGATGGAGGGATAAGAGTGTTTCATAGATTGATTACAAGGATATAGGAGACAGGATCATGGCTAGGGACTGGAAGAAGGCAGTTTTCATACCACTATACAAGAAAGGTGATATGTAGGCATTCAAGAATTATAGAACTATTAGTTTGATATCTCATGCAAGCAAAATTTTATTAAAGATCATGCTAAATAGGATTGAGGCCAAAGTTGAGGCAGAGATGCCCGAGGAACAAGCAGGTTTTCGGAAAGGCAGGGGTACCAGAGATCAGATCCTTTGCCTTAGACAGATCATAGAAAAAGATAAATAATTCAGACTCCCTCTGGTAATGTGTTTCTTAGACTACTCTAAAGCTTTTGACTGTGTTGAGCATGCAAAAATATGGGAAGTAATGAAAAGAATGGGTTTTCCTCAACACACTATCAGGTTGATAGCCAACTTGTATAAGGAGCAAGAAGCCACAGTAAGAACAGGTGTTGGATTGACTGACTGGCTTCAAGTTGGAAAAGGAGTTAGACAAGGATGTTTACTTTCTCCTCACTTGTTTAGTATACATGCAGAGGACATCATGAGTGAAGCATTGGATGAGCTCAGGACAGGAATTACGATAGGAGGTAGATTGATCAGTAATCTGAGGTACGGTGATGATACAGTACTCCTTTGTAATGACATGGAAGAACTAGGACTAATTCTTGACAAAGTTAACAAGATCAGTAATAACAGAGGATTTGACTTCAACTCAATTCTAGCAAGACAAAGATCATGGTTCTCAAAGGAAAAACAAACAGAGAAGCTCTTGAGAAACAAATGTATCTTAATGGAGAAAGAATTGAGCAAGTCAGCAAGTTTGAGTACCTGGGATCCATTATTAATGTGAAGAATTGCTGTTCAGAAGATGTCAGAAAAAGGTTAGGAATGGCTAAAACAACAGTCAGAGACTTGTCTAAAATCTGGAAGGATGGATCTATCTCCATGGGAACAAAGTTGAGGATTTTAGATGCAGTTGTTTTTCCGACAGCGACTTATGGATGCAAGACTTGGAACCTAAAGAAATCAGATAAGAAACGGATATCTGCTTTTGAGATGTGGTGTTACAGAAGGCTGTTGAGGATATCATACACTGAAAGGTGTACAAATGAATGGGTGTTAGAAAAGATTAGTAGAACTTTAAGGCTCCTTAAGGATATTGACAGAAGAAAGTTAAAATATTTTGGACACAGAAAGGATGGAAGGAGGATTTCTCAGAACATTAATAGAAGGAAAAGTTCCTGGAAAAAGAGGCAGGGGTAGACCATCAATGAGATGGATGGATGGCGTGTGTGGAGTGACTGATCTTCAGAGAGTTGAGGCTGCCAGAAGGGCAAACAACAGGACTACATGGCGAGGCCTAGTGTGGAACATCATCGAGCATCGGAGTGACCATACGGCATCTGTAGATGCCCAGTGAACACAGACAGACATGTATAGAGACTTTCTATGATGTTCATAGTTTATTTAAGCTTCAGTGTTTTAGTGTTTTTTCTTTCTTTTATAATGTCGCCTGATGAAGGCTGTTACAAGCCGAAACTAGTCGTGTTTTTATATTAAAACCTTTTTACTTAAATCTCGGTTCTAGTCATTCAATTCTTTTTAAAAAATATGTATGTTAACTGAGTTAATGATCATTCTTTCATATATTATTATTATTATTATTTGACACCTCCAGGGAGTCCAAAGACTCATCGAGGGAGAGTGTGCCACCAGCATCGAACGATTGGTCCCCTTCCAACTACTAACCATGTTCAAACTTACTTAACTGAGCAATTAGTAGCAGAGGCTCTACCAATCGACCAACTTTTGCCGGCAATATATAAATGGGAACTATTAGAGCTGTACTCCAAATCAACTGAATTCGAGCTTCTGACCAGGCTCTCTAAATTATTATACTTATCTGCAAAAATTTTTATACCTCCATCTTCTTCTTCTTCTACAGCTTCTCCCACTTAAGTGGGGTCACTGTTTGTTATGAGTCTCCTCCACACCTTCCTGTCTTGGGCTGTCACCATACCTCCATACTTAAAAAAAAAATTCACAAAATTTTCTATTACAGTTCTGTTACTACTTGATATATTTAACAGTCTTTTCAAAGCAATTACTCCAGACATCTAAGATATCTTTAACTTCAATTTTCATGTCCCACAATGAGTCTTTTGACTCCATGGAGGTCTGAATAATAATAATAATGTCACCTTTGTCATCTCTGATTCCTTTTACAGTATCCTCCATTTCTGACCATTTCTAAGCTTTTTCAATAGACTCCAGAACATTTTGCCACCTTTCTGATATTTATTTTTTATTTTCTTACCAAAGTCTTCCCATGACTTTTATTTAGCTACTTTTACCAATAACTTAGCTCTGTTAGATTTTTCTCTGTATTCTTTTAGGGCATCTACACACTTATTTGCTAGGAACTTTATTATGCTTTCTTCTTTTCCAGAACTGCTTCTTGTGTCCACTATGGGATTCTTATTTTTCTATCATTACAGCCAGTGTCACCACATTCCTACCTAGTCAAATCAATCAATGTCTTCTTCAGAGTTTGTCACTGAGACTCCAAAGTTTGGTTCTTGTTTTCAAACTGCTTCAAATTTTCTTCAATAATGTCTGTGTAGTTAAGCATACAGTTTACTTTTAAAAGCTGCTCAATTTTAATTGTTTTTAAAACTTTTTTATACATTGTTCTTTTCAATGTAACATCCACTCTTATCCTACTTATCACTAAGTAGTGGGGACCTGTATACTTTGGTTGGTATTGCACTCCTTCCGATTCAAAGATTTGCATTCTCAGCTGACAAAAGAAGCAGACAAATGAATGATGAATGCCACTCACTATTTGGCCAGACTACAGTGCCCCAAAGACTAAGATCCCGACATAGATTCCTAGCAACTGTTGAACCACCTAAAAACCTTCTAGAGACAAGACTTCAACAATGGCTAGCACTATACCCTGAGAATAATACTGATATTCGAAGAGCCTAACATCTTCCACGTAATGCCCACTTAGACTGGAATACTTGGAAAAGCCTCAACAGACTACGAATGACAGGATGCTACAAACAAAACCTCATCAAATGGAGCTACCTCACTGAGCCAGATAATTGTGAATGTGGGACAAGTCCTTGCAACATCTTCTTTCTTGTCCCCCTTCTTCAATCACCTTGCACAAAAGAGGACCTTATATCCTGCACAGAGAGAGCAGTTGATTGTGCAAGATTCTGGAGGAACATCTGATCATATTTATTGTATATAACTTATGTATAGTTTTTTTTCTTCATATTTTACTTATTATTCTCTGTATAATTCACCTACCAAATTTAAGCTGTTCTCATTTTGTAATGTATCCTAATTTGTTGTAAATAATGTTGTACCAATTACTTACTAATGTACCACTTGTGTTTGGATACGAAATAAATGACTCAGTAATGGTTCCTTCCAATTTCAAATCCTCTGTATCTTGTATTTTGAACCAGCATGAAGATATCATTATCAATAATGATATAGTCAATGGGGCTTTCCTTATTTCTTGTGTCTTCTCTCCACATGAAGTTGTGCAGGATCAGAATCCAAAAGAATCTGATTGTGATGAATCTGTTAAAGAATTCAGTTTAAAGAAATTAGCAGAAGGACTGGAATTGGCAAGAAAGTTAGGAAGTTATTTTATAGATAATGATCTCTCAATGGAGCACTCCAGAAAAGAGACAACTGAATATTTGTTTAGCACCATATTATGAACTTAATAAAAAATTGCAGCACAGTGGTAAGTAAGGTCTTATTACTGACTTCTTGATAACTAAACCAGCCGAAGTATGCAATGAGAATTGAACAAATGACGTCCAAGAGATTTCAAGTGATGACTACGTCCGGCCACTCGTAAATAAAGAACATATATGAAATGTTCGTTTTGAAGAAAGTGATTATGATTAAATTATGCACTTTATTTTATTTTGACTAAAACATTTATGCATTATGGGCAATAAAGTTTACGTATAATTTGTATTTTTATAAGTTTATACTATGTATTTTGTTCCACAGTTTATGTTTTCTTAACTTACATGAAGTACCTGAATTAAATAGAAATATTTTTTGTTGGATATGTCATTGTTTATATAATTAAAAAAAAAAACGATTTCAGAGCATAACCCTTTTTCGATGTGATCTGAGTCTCGCATGACATGATTTATATAACACGCATTTCTGTGAAACCTAACATCTGCGTTATATGAGGGTAACCTGTATATTATTATTATTATTATTATGCAGGCCTCCATGGAGTCAAAAGACTCATCATGGGAGGTCCTTCCTAAGAACATAAAGTCTGTCAAGACTCATCGAGGGGAGGTCCCCCACCTCCCTAAGAAACACAAAGTCTATCATACCACTCTTTAAACTCATTGACCGTTCTCGCTCTCACCACTCTATCAGGCAATGCATTCCACAGTTCAACCACCCTCCATGCAAAGAAACAACTCCTCACAGTTTCCTTTCGTAACTTCCAGGGATGGATTCTTGTCATCACTCCATCCTGCTGTTCAACCAAGCGAAAGAACTTCCCAGTGTCAACCCTGTAACCACATCTCAACAGTTTAAAAGTCTCAATCATATCACCTCTCCTTCTTCTATCCACCAAACTTTGCAGTTCACATTCCCTCAGCCGATCCTCATACCCAAAATTGCACAGTCCTGAAACAATCTTTGTCATCCGTCTTTGTATCCTTTCCACAGCTAATTTATCCCCTTCAAATCATGGGGACCAAATCTGAGAACAATAGTCTAAGTGTGGTCTGATCAGAGACTTATACAACGGAATGATAACCCTTTTATCTCTGCAGGTCAGTGTCCTTCTCATAATTGCAGCAATCCTGTGTCACCTTCACCATCTTTGCAATATGTCCCCTAAATTTCAGGTTTCTATCAATCATCAACCCCAGATCTCTTGTCTCACCTACTTCCTCCAGTATAATTCCTCCCATAGAGTATGCAGCATCCCATCGATGTTTCCCAAACCTCAAGACCTTACATTTTGCTGCATTAAACCGACATCCCAATTCATTTGCCCATCTATCTAGTTTATTCAAATCCTCTTGCAGGGCTACCACATCTGCACTATTACTAATAATCCTTCCCATCAACATCAATCGCATCAACCGCAAACAACTGAATATCCCCTTGCAATCCACTGGCAATGTCATTGATATAAAGGTTAAACAATATAGGTCCTAGTACTGAGCCCTGTGAGACCCCACTTGTAACCCTCTGCCTCCTTGAAACTGCTCCACATTACACAACTCTCTGATACCTATCAGACAGCCAACCCTGAATCTAGTTGACCAATCTGACATCCAGACCCATGTGCTGCAACCTAAATATCAGCTTATCATGTGGCACCCTGTCAAATGCCTTCGCTAAGCCTAAGAAAACAGCAGCATATGCTTTTCCCTCATCTAATGTTCTTGTAACTTTATTATACAATGCTAGCATATTGCTAAAACAAGAGCGCCCTTTCACAAATCCATCTCGACTCTCACAGATAACATTACTCTCATCTGCCCAATGCTGTATACGGTCCCCACTACTTTCTCCAAGATCTTAACAACTACTGATGACACACAGACTGGCCTATAATTAGACACTTCCAGTCTGTTACCACCCTTATTCAATGGCACTATCTTACCTTCCTTCCATTCCCTGGGCACCTTTCCCACAGCAAGATTTTCATTGAAAAGCCAGGTTAAAGGCACTGTCAGTTCCCTGGCACATTCTCTCAAAACTCGTGGTGAAATACCATCCATTCCCAAAGCTTTACTGACATCCAGAGTACTCAGTATCTGAAACACACTCTCCTCCTGTACCTGTAAACCTTGAACCAGCCCTATCCCTCTAGCATTAAAACTGACTCCTCCAGGATGAAATACTCCAATATGTGTTCATTGAACAATTCCACTATGTCCTCTGCATCAGTCATTCTATTCCCATTTTTATCATTCTTCCACAGTCATTTCTCCTCCTACTGGCCACATAGCTAAAAAAATTCCCTAGGATTTTCTCTGGATCTCAGGGCCAATTTCCTCTCATATTCCAGTTTCGCTTTCCTTACCAGCTTGTCACTCTTCTGGCCTGTGTCTTATATTCTTCATGCATCTTCTCTTCACCAGTCTCCTTATATCTCTTCCATAGCCTCTTTTTCGCATGCAATTCCTGTTTAATATTGTTTGTCATCCACTTTACTCCAAATTGTGTCCTCTTCTTCACTCGTGGTATACAACTTACCATTGCTGCTAACAAATATTCTTTCACAATTTCCCACGCACTAATGATATCCCGGCCTTACAATTCCTCCCTCCATGAAACTTCCCGAAGTTGACATAATTACCTGCCTTATAATTCCACATAAGTTCCCGTCTCTTTGATACTCCTGCATGTCTATTCATTTTCCAAGTCAAAACCATATGGTCACTCTCTCTCCAAATGGTGGGAGAGATGTCATCTCAGTTATTATCAACTCTTCTGATGGTATAACCAAATCCAAAACTCTTGAACCTCTTGTTCCCTCTGTTACATGTTGCCTAAGACATTTGTCCCTCAAGAATTCTAGAAATTCCATTCCCCTATTGCTACATGCATCTTCCTCTCTCTATTTATACTACTGTAGTTAAAATCTACCATAACAATCATTCTTCTTGCAATTGCCAAACTTTACTGTCTAAACATCTGCTGGTCCCCATCTTCTGTGCTGCCGTGTCTGAAGCAACACCCCACTAAATATCCTATCTTGCCTACCTCTACCTCACACCATATGCTCTCAAAATGTTAGAGTGTGTGTGTTTGTGTGTACTGCAGATGATGACCTGGAGTACACACACACACAGTAATACTAAAGGAAAGGAAGATGTATCAAGCTGATCTTTTTAGTGGTCAATGCATCAGTTGGTGGTAAAATCAATCTAAGAAACTATCTGTCTAAAGAATTCCAATGAACAAGAACCCACTCAGTATATTTGTGAGTAATTTTCATCAGGTCTAAAGAAGTCAAACTACATAAAAAATTATTTTGAGTTTTATATTTCACAGTCAACCATTCGCAAAAGGATTTCTCTTAAAACAGATCATAGTATAACTAACTGTCAATGTTTAAGAAAAGATAATGTATGCTATTATATTAATTAAAAAACTTTAATTAATACTTTCTGTATATCAGTAATGTTACATTACCATCTTCAGGGAACATAAAATTAATAGTATGTGCATGTAGACACTAATACTGAACAAATATCGCTGAAGACAACAACTGAAGTTGGTCCTAGAGTCCTAAAAGGTGCCGCCTAGTGGTCTAAATTAGGTGGTAATCTTGGCTGTTGGGCTGATGTTCTAAGAATGCAAACTTCTGATATTTGGGACAGTCTCATGCACCCAAATTTGTTCAGGTTTGGGGAGTTTTTTTAGAGCTGAGGCTGATTCCAGGAATAATCTCTCATATTTATACTTGCTGCGGTATATTAAGATAGCTTTCTTCCAGTGTATTTTGTGGCGGGTGTCCAAAGTACAGTCAGCAAGTCCTGACTGGTTGTATTGGTGGAAATGGATATAATCCTTATGTTCAGATATCCTGATATTAGCTGTCCTGCCTGTTTGGCCATAGTAAGACAGTTTGCAACTACAAGGGACCTGGTATACTCCAGGTACATCTAGGGGAAATGGCTGGTTCTTGAGAGAGCAGATAAGAGATTAATTGGTTGTAATATTTTTTGGAATTTATGGGGGTTGTAGCCATTTGCTACAAAAGTGTTAAGAATATGGTTAAGTTCAGTGGTAAGGGCACTGTTATCTGAACTGATTAATTTTGCCCTATTATATAGGGTTTTTAAAATCCTATATTGTTGGGAGGGGATGGTATGATTACTGGTGAATGTATCTAAATGTATGTGTAGGTTTTCTGTAAACAGAGAAAGCCAGGGATCCATCAGGCTGGCATGTAATCAGAGTGTCTAGGAAAGGGAGATTGTTATTGTTTTCTTGTCCAAGGTAAACTGGATACCAGGGTGTTGATAGTTTAAATGTGATAAGAAGCTGTGGAGTGTGTCCAAGCCATGCGGCCAAATAGTGAACACATCATCTACATAGTGTAGCCAAACAGTGGGTTTAAGTGGAGCTGAGTTTAAGGCTTTTTCTTCAAAGGTATCCATAAAGAAGTTGGCCAGAGGTGGAGAACCCATAGTATAATTCATAGTATAGAACCCATTGTATAGATCACAGCATAATTCTGTAGTAAGCAAATAACTAAAACTAACAGACAAGCTAGTTTAAATTAAATACAATTAAATGTAAAACCCAAGATGAATAGGACAATTTCATCACGAGAGGGACAAAGCAACACTATGCATTTAAGGGAATCTAATCTTGTATGCAAACTTCTATGTGAATATTACTTATCTTGGTATATTTTAACAAACAAATGATAAAGTTTATGATGATAATTTAAAACAACAACCACAACAACAAAAAAAAAACTTCTAAGTTCCCTATGGCACATGATGTGCATTGTTTGACCAAAACATGAAGTTTTATTTCAACATTGGCATATAGGGACAAGGCATGGTTGATTGGCTGGTTAATTTATGGTTTATTGGTGAAAGGACAGTGAAGGTTATGCAGGTTAGTTATGCATCTTATCCAACCCATTAATTATTTCAATTCTGGAGTGTAATAACCTATATGCTCAGAAGAAAATAACCTAGTAGGTCAGAATTAATTATTTTGCCCAATTTTGCTTAGCTGATAAGAAGATAATTTTTTGTTTAAAACCGTATTGTTATTAACATTAATAACAACAGACCTTCACAGAGTCAAAAATCTCATTGCAGAAGGGATTACTCTCATAAACACAGCCCAGCAAACTATGCCTCATCATCGCCATACTTTCAATGAATCATTTCGAGATGCCTGTTCAATGTTGCAAAACGTAAGATTTTAAAATTTGAGAAACAAAGATGGGGATGTAGAATTTATGCTTGGTGAGGACATATTGTTGGAGGTAGAGGAATTAAGATCTTGGGGGTGATAGTGGATAAGGATCTGAAATTTAGGGGACACATTGCCAAAATTGTGAGGACAACACAACAAATTCAGGGAATGATGCAGAGGACACTGATTTGTGAAAGTAAGGAGATTTTTGTTCAATCATATAAGGCTCTGATTAGCAATATATGGACTACTGTGCATAGATTTGGTCACCTGGTTTTCAAAAGGATGCATGAAGAGATGTCGGAAAGGGTCCAGAGGCAACTGACTAAGGTAGTTTCTGATCTCTGGAATGTTGAATATGAGGAAAGGTTGAGAAAATGCAATTTATAGAGTCTAGTGGATGGGTGGAAGAGAAGCAACATGATAGAAACCGAAAAGTTAGTAAAGGGTTGTTATAGGATCAATGTTGAAGGGGTTTTACAGAAAATGGTGAGATATAAGGAGAACCAGAGATCATCCCTGGAAGCTGCATAAGGAGGGTGTGAGCAGGGAAGTGAGAAGCAGGTTTTTTTTTACATGCAGAGGTGTGAATAATTGGAATGCCTTGCCTGAGAGGGTGGTATCTGCAGAGAATTTCAGTGTGTTTGAGGTGTGGTATAATGAGCTGTGCTGTGTGTATGATAAAAGGACCTCCTAGATGAGTCTTTGACTCCATGGGGTCTTAGGATAAGAATAATCACTCAACCTCTCCATGCAAAGAATCTGTTTTGATCCCTGCTCACATCATGCTTCTAGGAATGGCCTCTTCAAGAGGCCATTCGTATAAGCTATAGATAGATAGGAAGGGAGAGGAAAGATTATCAAAACAGTGTTCTCTGGCAGGTTGGCAGGAAAACAACCCAGAGGAAGACCAAGATATAGGTGGATTGATACAGTAAAAAGTGCCTCAGAAGAAAGAAATATAAGATCTGACAATGTTGGAGTTTTGACAGGTAACAGATTGATTTGGAGGAAAATTGTAGATAGGAAGTTAGTAATGATGTAAATTTTTCATGTAGTATAGTACTATCATATTCTGTACACCTCTTGAGGGTTATTGTCAGGAATTTGATGATGATCATGATGAATGGCCTCTTGTTCCATCCATCTCTCACACACATGCACATGCATCAATCATGTCATGTCTCTCTCTCTTCCTATTCATGAGGCTATGCAAAATAAACATTCCCTCAATGAAATGTTGGGTAGGAAGACAGATGCAACAGAGTTCTGTTTTTGGGCTGCTACTATTTAATTTGTACATTAATGATATTGGAAAGGATCTGAGATGAACTGTTCAGTTGTTTGCCAATGATGCAAAATTGGGTACAGCAATAGTTAATACAGGTGATGTTAAAATTTTGCAGAATGATTAGGACAGACTGCAGTCTGGGCAATGGAAATAGATGTCAGTTTAAAGTGGCAAAGTGTAAGATAATGCATTTTGGGGTTAAAAGACTACCAACTATATACCACACTGATGGAACTGTATTCCATGAAATTGATGAGGCCAGAGATAGAGAGTCAAAGTTTAGAGGGCACATTGCAAAAGTGGCTAGAGCAGCTCACTGGATTACTGAAGAATACTATGATCTCTTTATCGAGCCTTGATAAGACCCCATCTTGATCACTGTGTGCAGATCTGCTCATTTGGGTCTCTTGGTGGAGAGGATCCAGAGGTAAGTGACCAAGAACCATCTTGGTCACTTATGGAATGAATCTTATGAGGACAGGTTTACAAAACTTGGTTGACAGGCAGAAAAGAGGGTGATACATACAAATTACCAAAGGGTTTTTACAAGATTAATGCAGAGGAGATTTGCAGAACAGGTCTGGTGTTGGGAGAACTAGGGAGTGTAGTTAGCAAGGGTGTTAGAACTAGATTTTTTGTTTGGAGAGTGGTGAATGAGTATAGCAGGTTGCCAGAGTCTGTTATTGGTGCAATGACTGTGAATGAGTTCAAACCAAAGTATGAGAGATACTGTGCAAATGTTCAATAGTGCTTGTCATGATGTTTAGGATCTCACTCAATGAGTCAAAAGGACTAAATTGAGTAGCCAACAACAACAATAATAATAATAATAATAATAATTATTATTATTATTATTATTATTAAGAGAGAGAGATCTCTGGAGAGTCAGGAACCATCAAGAGAGGCTATGCTATTCGCACCAGTTGTCATATCTGTTCTTGAATTCAATCATTCTATTTGCACACACTACATACAATGGCAATCCATTCCAATCATGCACTACTCTATGAGAGAAAAATCTAGCCCTCACCTCAAGCCCTGCTTGCTAGTGTTGGATTCTAAAAACTATGTATTAAATATCGCTTGTATATTATGAGATTAATGTTACTAATACAGAGATAAAATTTGTAAAATGTGTAATCTTTTTATGTTATTGGTAAAATGTAATGTATCCAAGAAATTCTTCAAAATAAGACTTGACTGGTTGTTGTGAGAAATTATGTTATTTTTAGCCAGCGCGTGCTTTAGCGTGAGTTACTGTACAGTATACAAGAAGTGAGTTCGGTATTAACAAAACCAGCTAGAACCAGATTTTGGCAGGAAAGGAGAGTAGGATGTCATGAGCAGTACATAAAAAAGGAAGAAGAGAGTGGAAAGAGAGAGAGAGAAATAACTTGGGGTTGAACAGAGTAGGAAGGACTGGGAACTGTTCTGTATTTTGATTTATCTTTCTTCCAGTCCTTATTCTTTTATAAATTCCTATCGCCTCGCAGAAGGATAGTGTTGGACAGAAGGATAATAAGAATAAGTAAGAAATATTGAAAGTTAGGCAATTACGAGCAAGAAGATAAATTCTACCAAGTTAACTAATCAGTTACTGAAACTCAGGATTCTATAATATTTGTGTGCTCTCAAAGGGAAAGTATTCAAAAACCAAGGAGTGTTTCTAGGATTCTCGATGATGAGGAAGCTATACTGTTGATACTGGTAAGCATATCTTTTCTATGCCTCGTGTGAAGTAGCAAAGCTCGATTCTGGAGAACATGATATAGTTCATATTGCTGAAATTAACAGTCATAATTAAATGTGTGATATAGTGAAGCATTTCCTCGTAAATGTAATATATGAAGTATCTCTGGATCAATAATTCATAATTGAATGTGTGATATAGTGAAGCCTGTTACGTGAGAACGCAATGTAAAATTGAGACTAAACTTTCTGACGACTATTGTGGTAGATTGATAAACTTTAAAGTTGCTGAAAGAATGTCTGATGACTTGTGCTTTGTGATTGTTCTGAATAGTTAAGCTGAGTCAATATTTAAGTACATTGAATGATAACTTTGTTCAGAGTGAAATTGTGTTTGGAATCTTGATGATAAGAAGAGTGGAATTTATATGCATAAATTCTAATCGTAAATGATATACTCAGCTCAGTAAACTATTAATGTCTTAATGAGAACTTATTCATTCTTAATTATATTATCCTTACTAGAAATCCTTGTTTTAATGTAAATTTATGTGTTAAAGCATTAAATATTTTTATTTGAGTTGAATCTTGTGTTTGCCTGATTTCTTTCATTGCACCACTCATTAAAATAGTTCGAATCTTAGCGGGAACCCTATATATAATAAGGACAATTTCGGCCTGAATTAAGTTGATAAGTACAGGGTGTTCGGGATAAATTTGACAGTTTCGTAAGGAAAAAGAAAATCTTCTTTGTATCTATTAAATTTAATGAATTGACAAAAAAACATTACAGGCAGAGTTAATTACAATACTATCAACAAGATTTACTCAAAATAACCACCATTAGCATCGATCACAGCTTCAATTCTGCTTCGGAACCTCGAACAAGCTGATGCTACAGTCTCCCTGGGAAGGGCCGCAAAAACTGTTTTAATTTTATCCATTAACTGGGCTTTTGTATTACTGGAAGTGCGATTGGTGTCTTTTTCAACTGCGCCCCATACAAAATAATCCATGGGGTTAAGGTCTGGGGAGTTTGGAGGCCAAACATTTGGACTGGTGAAGTCGTAGAAATTTTCAGACAACCATTTTTGACTTTTCCCAGAGGTGTGGCAAGGGGCCGAATCCTGCTGCCATACATACGGCCTACCATTGGCTACCCTTGTTATCCAGGGCTTGACTACAGTTAGCAACTCCACGAACAAAGCCCGAATTCCAATGCCAGGGTTCTTCAACACCGGTTCCTGCAGATTTGCGAGGAATTCTGCTGTACGAACGCAATCAGATCGTCTGCTAGGGATCTTTCTTCTTGCTACATCCTCGTAGTCACCATTGCAAGTCTCTAGTTCATGCCTGATTGTTTTTACTGTATTCAGGGAGCATTGGGCAGCAGTCGTAATATCCTTATTTTGATGGCGGGCACGAATCATCATGATACAAGTTATTCTCTTCCATGATTCAGGTGGGTTCCAGCTATCCATCCTTTCTGACATCTTGTATATGAATGAAGAAGGGTCCAAACTTTTAAATGAAGAGAAGTGTGTGTTAATACATGTAACTTACGGAAAAATATAATTAATTATAAATATGTCAAATTTATCCCGAACACCCTGTATATGGTGCTAACTGATGGTTGATTTCACAATGTTGCTTAAGCAAATTAGAACATAGAGTGGCGCAGTTAAAAATAAATTTTCTCCGTGTTTGAATGTGAAGTCAGTCAACAGCTGAAATATACAACAGAGTAGAAAGTAGGATCCAACACCAGCATGCATTTCCAACTTCCATGGATTCCTTCACGTCTTTTCCCCATCTCCATAAAATGAAAAATTCCATCTAGTGAAAGTCTGTATAACCCTTTCAGAAGTTTGTAAGTCTCAATCATATCACTCCTCTTTCTCCTGTTTACCAGTATCTGCAGCCTACAAATTCTCAATCTGTCTTCATAATCTATATTCCACAATCCTGATATCATTTTTTGACACTCTCCTTTGCACTCTCTCCACCGTATCAGAATCACCACAGAAACCAGAAGACTAGACTTGCATGCAATAGTCCAAATGAGATTTTATCAAAGCCTTGTAAAGAGGCAAGATGGCTACTTTATCTTTACATGTCAAGATTCATTTCAGCATTTCCATTATTCTCTGAATTGTATTTACAACTTTTGCTATATGGACCTTGGACTTCAACTTCCTGTCTATTAAAACTCCAAGATCCCTAGCTTCATCAGTTTCTTCAAGCATAATCCCACCAATATGATAACATTGGATATATCATCATGCCAAAGTGCATAACTTAAGATTTATTAGCAGTGAAACAAAAGTCATTTTCCCATGCCCATAATCCCAGCTTATTCAAATCATTCTGCAAGTAATGCATATCAGCAGTACTCCTGATTATCCTACCTATCTTTGCATCATCAGCAAATAGCTGTATGTCACCTCTCAAATTATTCCTAATATCATTAATGTACAGATTGAATAACAGTGTACCAAGCACCGATCCTTGTGGTACACCACTTTTTACCTTAAATCTTTTAGACTCACAGCCCTCATATACCACTTTGTGATATCTGTCAGTCAGCATCCTCTTATCCATGCCAATAGTTTATAATCCAATCCCATATTCTCCAATTTATGCAACAGTCTTCCCATGCTATATTCTGTCAAAAGCATTAGCAAAATCCAGAAGTGTCATGGATCTATTTCTCTTGTCTAACTCAATGGAAACATTATTATAGAATGTGAACAAGTTGCTAAAACGTCATCCTTCCTTAGTAAACCCATTATGTTCATTGCAAAGTAGAGATTCTCCGTCAACCCATTTCTGAATACAAACCCTAACCAACTTTTCCAAAATCTTCGCCATCACACCTGAGATAATGACTGGTCAATAGTTGAATACATCAGTCTTTGCACTACCCTTGTGCAAAGGGATTACCATACATCTTTCCAATCCTGTGGAATCTTCCTGAAACTGAAATTATATAGCCTGGTCAAGGAAATAGTCAGTTTCAGCTGAACACTCATTTAGCATCCACGCTGATATCCCACACTGGGTTCAATTCCCGTCAGTGATGCGAGGTCACTTTCAACGAAAAGTGAGTTAGCCAGTCTCATACAGAGACCACCTTATCCTTGAGTTATGATGGAGAGGTCCAAGAATAGTTGGAAGGTCATGGGTGCTTAAGTGCCTGCTAGAACCACTGATGGATGAATGGATGGCTGATATCCTATCAGTTCCTGTTGCAGATTTCTTATTCAGTTTGTGCAACAGTTCTAGTATTTCCTCCTCGCTGAGTTTCCAAATATGGTGAAAGGGTAGTAATGAGTTCAATGTTGCCCATACCAGACTGAGAGCTTTTAGCAAAATGGCTCCTCATTAGCTGAACAATCACTTCTGCATCATTCATGTGCATATATTTGACCGGCCACTAGAGGGCTACATGGTGTGTAGTGTTTGTAGAGATCTCCTGAAAAGATAAGTGTTATTTTGAATAAAAATTGGCAATATTGCTTGAATCCTATGTAGTATTTTTTACTTTTGGTAACTTAGTGCATCTGTGTGATTTTTGTGTGTTTTCTGCATTATTTAATTAGTATTTTGATAAGATACAATAGACAGCATGCACATGGCGTCGATGAGAAGAAAAACAATGGCGTCAAATCACCATCTTTGTTCAAAAATTTTAACGTAAGGGAGTTTGTTCAGTGTAATGTCTGCAAGATGTATGCTTTACGGAGAGCGGTTGGAGTTTGGTTTGATAATGATAATGGAATGAATGTATGCCGAAAGTGTAAGGAAAGTGAGGATTTGAAGTGTGTCTCAGGTCGCGAGATTGATGTCGATGCTGAAAATCGGAATGTAGAAAATAGTGATATGACATGAATTTGCGATGTAGTACTTGTACTACATCAATGTAGCTTTGAGAGTGGTGTTGAAAGTGAGGGTAAAAGTTTAACGGATAAAAAAAATGAAGAGTCAGTTTCAATGAGTGAGATCACACGGTTGCATGGAGTGATAGGGCGAAGCAGCAGCTTGAGCATTTGCAAAATTGTTTACCGAGTGCATCAGCTAATGAAAGGCAAATGTATGATCGGGAATGTAAGAAAAATGAAAGCGCGAGTGTTGTACGATGATTCTTTAGTAAGAGGTGTAATAGATGAGAGTTTGTTAAAATCATACTTACCGGATGTGAAAATTAAGGATGTAAGTAAGTCTATCAGAGTGCAAAAGCAGAGGGTAAAAGAAATGATCGTAGTGGTAGGAACAAATGATTTAAAAGATGATAACTTTGCTATGAGAGAGGACCTGAAGGAATTACTAGAAGTAGCAAAAGAAAAGAGTGAGATAGTTAAGATAGTGAGTCTGTTGCCATGGTATGACAGAGAAGAGTTGAGAAGGATGGCCATAATTGCAAATGATTCTATGCGCAGGTTATGCAAGAAGAGTGGTGTGGAGTTTGTGGACGTGTGGAGTGAGTTTGATGGACGAAAGGATTTATATAAGATGGATGGTTTGCATCTGAATGGATATGGTGTGCGGAGACTGGAAAAAGTGTTGTTGAATGAAGTGGATGTGCAGAATCAGGGAAACTAGAGTTATTAAGGCGGGGGGAAGTGTTAATGCAGACTTTAGGGAGGCAGTTGAGTTTATGAATGTGTATAACATGCCCGAGCAAGTACGAAGGACAACAAATCAGAATGGGATAGTTAGTATAAGGCATCAGGATAGGGGTGGGCCTAACGGGCTTCTGCATTTTATGTATACTAATGCCAGGAGTATTAGGAACAAGAAGGAAGAATTTTTGGCCTTGGTTGGCTCTTCCAGGCCACAGGTTATTGGCATTAGTTAAACATGGCTTGCAGAAGATGATATAGCTAGTGGGATTGAATGTGAGGGTATGGTGTGTTCAGGAGTGACAGGGAGAATAAAATGGGGGGAGGAGTGTTATTGATGATAGCTGATGAACTGCAGCCAAGGAGAATAGAAGCAGAACTGCAGGATAGAGAAAAGAGCACATTTGAGGCTATTTGGTGTGAGATTGTGACTAGCAGAACAAAATATACAGTTGGGTGCTACTATAGACGAGGTGAGGGTATAGATGGTGGAGATAGTATGCATAAACAAATAGAAGCAATGAGTGGAAGGAGGGTAATTATTATGGGGGATTCCAGCTATGATAACATTGATTGGAAGGAAGAGAGGACACATTGGAAGAAGGAACTGGATTTTATGCAGTTATTAAGGGATAACTATATGTGAGACATGTAATGGAAAATACTAGGGGTCAGAGAGTGCTTTTTTACCTAGTAATTGCATCCGAGAATTTGGCTGCAATGACCACGTTGCCACCAATTGGTGAGAGTGATCATAGGGTCTTGACCTGGGAGGTGGCTATATGTGTGGAATTTTCAATTAAGACAGGGTACATGTGGAATTACTGGGCTGGTAAGTATGACAAGCTCAGGAGATTGCTTGGTTCGGTGCCATGGTGTGTGTAAAACTGCAAGGGCTGGATGTTGATAGTGCATGGGAGGTGGTTAAGGAGTGTTTAGCAGGAGGCAATGGCTGACTGTATACCTAGAGTCTGAATAGTAAATCAAGTAGGGGTTAAATGGATGAATAACACCATTAAGCTTGAGCTGCAAAAAAAAGAAACAACTGTGGAGGGAATTTAAGGAGAAAGGTGACCTGCAGGCACATGAACGGTATAAATCACAGGCCAGAAGGGTAACAAGTGTGGTGAGAAAAGCAAAAGCGGATTATGAAAGAACTTATATACTCTGCGATAAGTTCTTTTCGCTGTACACTTTGGTATTAGGTCTAGCTACTCACTGATGAAGCCTCTAAAAAGGCTGAAACCGGTCTGGGTAGTGACCTCCCTACCATAATGTAATAACAGCATACATTTCCTAGGAAATGTGTTTTTACATTATGGAAAATACCTAAGAATAGCGATTAGAATTTACCGACTTTGCTGCGAGTCTTCTGGTATTGCACTACGTGCTAGGGTAACTTGCATTTGCTTACGCCAGTGGTCGCCGATACTTTATAGTTTACTATATTTGGCAAGAAACTCTCTGATTCCAATCCTTGAGTTTCTTATTCGGTTTTAAAACTATGTGGGATTTAATATCCCCTTAATTTAAAATTAATGCTAGATCTTTTAAAAATTCCAAATTGAGAATTCAGTTTAAAAAGCCTTTATATTTATCGTTCAATGCAAAATGCTTGCATAAAGCTAGGTAATTTCTCCACTAAGCAAGAGCCGTTCATAAACTGCAAGATGCCCATCATGGTCCAAACAAGCGGCCAATCTTTAAAATTTCGATATCAAGGCCTTTTGCAATCGTATTTAACTCTCGTTGATTTTTTGGTGATTGATGATAAAAAGCATATAATTTATCCATAAATATTTCAAAATGATTTATTTTTTAATGTTTTTTATCGAATCGTCTAATGCTAAGTGTAAACGATTAGCGCAATGCTAAATCACAACGTTGGGAAATTTGTGTAGAAGTTTGATTGCAACACCTGATTTGTTTCCTAACATTACTCTAGCTCCATTAGAACAAAAGGCAATGAAATGATTTTTTATATAGTTATCAGAAAATCCGTATGAATTTAAAGTAGCAATTATAGTAGCATGTATACATTCCACGGTGGTATTTTCTAGTTCTACAAGATTATTAAACAAGACGAACAAGGGGCTCGCAAATTTGAGAAAACTTTAACAAAGGGCCTGTGCGAGCCCCTTATAGCTTACCACTGGATATGATTGAGACATTCAAATTACTGAAGGGTTTCTATAAGATTAATTCAGGAGATATTTTTGAGAACAGGACTGGTGGTGGGAGGACTAAGGGCCATCCATGGAAACTAGGCAAGGGTGTGGTTATCAAGGGCGTTAGAGCTAGGTTTTTTACTTGGAGAGTGATGAATGAGTGGAATAAGCTGCCAGAATCTATTTTGCTGCCATGACTGTGAATGAGTTCAAGGCGAAGTATGATAGATACTGTGTGAATGTTGAATAGTTGTTCTTCTTGACATGATGTTAGGGCCTCCCTCGATGAGTCTAAGGACTCCTTGGAGTTGCCCGTAATAATAATAATACCATTGGCATTCAGAGTTATTCTTTCAAATTCATTCTTTCTTTTACTTGCAGAGCCAGTTTCTTTTCATACTCAGACTAAGCTTTCTGTACAAAAATTGTGACTCTTCTGAAAAAGTTACTAGTCAATTGGATCAATGTTCATCTCATGAAAGTCCCTATAAAAAATCATAATGCAAATTTGAAATTTATAAAGTGTTAGGTGCTGAGTGAGAGAGAGAGAGAGAAGCAGTCTTTATTTACACACACACACACACACAAAAAAAATTGAAGCCAAGGAGGCAATGAATGTACTATGTTCATGAAAGGCTAAGTGGATGTGAAAGTCAACCCAATAAGAGAAAATGATATTTAACGGAGATTGGAATATATTTAAAAATATGAGAGTGAATCCAAAATTTAATCCAAAATTTAGTTTTAGACAAAAAAACAATGTCATGATAACCTCTGATGTCACCTGCATTTTCACCAATATTCCTCTCTCTGAAACTTTAAATTTACTAAAATATGCTTCCCCACTGGATATCATTGATCTGGAAATATACTATTTATAAATAGATTGAGAGTACAGTCATGGGCCCAACCTTCTCTCCTCCTATTTTAGAGCATTTTGAAAAACATGCTCTTGATACTGCTATTCTCAACCCTTCTATCTGGCTAAGGTACACTGATGAGGTGTTCTCTATTTGGCCACATGGCTCAGACACGTTAGACTCCTTTCTCCTCAATCTCAATAGACAGAACCCCAGAATCCTGCTCACTATAGAAAAAGAAAATAATAATATTCTGCCTTTTCTTGATACTCTAGATGTCTTCCCAATGACAACTTTTTTTTTCTCAGTTTACATAAAAATTTACTCACACACATAGACGTAGATACAAACTTTACAATCATCCCCCACCCCCTTAACAAATATGGTATTATCAAAATCCTTGTTAATATAGCCTCCAATGTCTGTTCTACCAAGGCTGATCTTGCTGTTGAATTCTCCTATATTCACCAGACTTTCATATCCAATAGCTATAATGCCAAAAAGATCAACAAATTACTTGTTCTTCCAATTTGCCCGGCCTGGTTGGCAGAGTGGTTAACGTATCCGCTCTCCAGCCAAAAGGCTGCGGGTTCAATTCCCACCGTGGGCATGGATGTTTGTC